>NC_068294.1:34321725-34546725 GCF_025860055.1 Xyrauchen texanus | reverse complement strand
GTGACTCATTCATAACAAAAAAAGATGCTAATTTGTTGCCACCTACAGGCACAAAGTTGTTATCTACACAAATGGCCACTATATAAATTTTTTGGTAAATGGATTTGAAAGTCTCGAGTCTCTGGGATAAATCAAAATCCCCAGGAGACTTAAAACAGTGACACGTATATGGAGTCACTGGTGGATCTTACGGGCCCTAGCGCACATCCCCTGTCAGTGACCCCCCCCCCCCCCGTTGTGTTGGGTTGTTTTTGGTCATTTTCATTGGCCATCATGGGCCCCCTTTTCACCTTGGGCCCCAGTGTGGCTGCAAACCCTGTAGTTACTCCACTGTCCACTACAGTGGACAAATATGATTGGCTGATTCTCTGGAGGACATCATTAATTCAAGGCTGTGCTTGAGATGGCATGTTTTGTTGTCAGAACATGGAAGACTTTTTTTAATGTGCGACAGCTGCTAAACTCTTATGCAGTGGACAATTGTAAGCAGTTTTATTTTTAGGCCTTGCACTACACAGTTGAGAGACGGTGATGCACTTGGTTATGGTCATATAGTACCTGGCTATCATTACAAAATACAGTGTCACCCCAGCCTTTCTTTTTAATTGTGCTCAAGTTTTTAGGTAATCAATCAGCATAATTAAAATACTGTACTACCATTTCTTGTGTAAAGTGTTTGAATTCCAATAACAGCAACATCTAACGAGGAGTCACTGTTAACACAATAGGGACATTGCAAAAGTTTATGTAAATACATCTGTTTATTTGTTTCATATATATCTGTAGATACAGAAGAGCAAAGTGTGAAAAGTGCTGCCCGGATATTGATTACAATTTGAGAATAACTGTTGAGCTCTATGTCTGTACCACACAATGCAATGCTAAGCAGGTTAAAGCTGGTGATATCATCTGTTTGTTTATGTATGTTTTGAACATAATGTATTACACTTCCACAGAAGAAAAATAAAATTATATATATTGTTCTCTTTTTGTTTTTTTTTTACCCCTCTTCAATATACATCTTTGACATGTTAAGACAAGCAGAGTTTTAGATTGTACAAATCAAATCAAACTATGTTTGGCACAGAAATAACAGATTGCAACATTACAAGTGAGTAGAAATTCCCAGAGAGTGAACCCTGCAGTATGACTGATTGCACCAACAATGATTGTTAGCACTCGGAAAGAAAAAAACAAGGTTAGTTTAATGAATTAAAAAACATGTACTCTGCTATAGTAGAAACAATCTAGAGTTTGAGAGGTGCTGATGTTTGGTGTAGCTATGTATGATTGTACTGTTTTCTATTCCTTATCATTGACAAAAAAACTTTCATCTTTATTGAACCAGAGTGTTATATGTAATGTAATCTGCATTCACTATTTTGGTTGTGTAATGCAGCATTACTTTGTAAGCCTGCAACAGCGAAGGAACAAAGACGACAACATGAACAAAACTGTCAACTCATGATTTACATTGCATACTTCCTATACGAGGTGAAAATTAATAAAGAAATGGCTTTTTATACTCTAATACACATAGTATATTTCTGCAGATCAAACTTAAACCAGCTTTTTTAAAGCATTTAAAAAGGAGTGAAAGTGCTCAAATTGCATTTCTCGACTGACATCCAACCAATATAAAAAGTATGTCGATCGTCAGACTCCATAACTCTATGCCATATCAATAAGGATAATTTTTTTTAAGTACACACAACAGATCACTGAGCTGCCAAAAATAAACATGACCATTTGTAAAATTACAAGTGCAATTGGGTATAAAAGTACAATCAACTATGAAGTCCTAACACAACTGATGCAAAATGTCTGGTGTGGACAGGTAAAGAAAAAGGCTTAAAATAAGCTAAAAAAGGCACATTTTCCCTTTTCTGTACATGGATGTAATGCTGTTAGCAGTTAGCGACATGACTTTTAAAACAGTAAAGATTTGCAGTTATACAAAATGTATTTGATTTCCAAACCAAGCTAAACCCATTATTATGGTCCATTTTATTTAAATGATTATTTTATACTTGTATCAGTTGAAGTTCAAAGTCTATTTTGATTGACATAAAAGATCATGTTTTGAAAAGTGAAAGTGTACTATATAATCTGCACATACTGGATTGTAAGTGCTTTGGTGCAACATCTGAAAAATTAAAGACGTGTGAAACTATTAGAGAATTAGCTTTCTTCTACTAATTGTTGATACAGAGATTCAAACACCTGAGACAACATACAGAGACAAACATCCAGTGAGCGACAGTTCTGGGGATGAATGCCTTGTTGATGAGGTCAGCAAAGAATAGCCAGACTGGTTCGAACTGACTAAGTATAAGATAACCGCTCTGTACAATTGTGGTGAGAATAAAAGCATCTCAGAATGCCATTCCAAGATGCTGGTTGCCATTGTTTTGGCGGCACGAAGGGGACCTACACAATTTTAGCAGGTGGTTTTAACATTGTGGCTGATCGGTCGGTGTATGTCGTCTCTGGTGTTTGACTCCCAGTATAAACAATTAGTAGAAGAAAGCTAATTCTCTAAGGTCACTATATATAGGTTCACACATCTTGAATTTTTTGAGCAGCTGTAGCACCACAGCACTTACATTCCAGTATGTGCAGATTATATAGTACACTTTCACTTTTCAAAACATTGCTATTCTGAGAAGCGGGTTGGTGCTGTTTTGGCTGGATGCATGGGACCTACACAATATTAGGCAGGTGGTTTTAATGTTGTGGCTGATCAGTGTATATGGGACAATCGGTTACTATACATAAGATTCATGGTTATGTCATTAGCTTTTTAGAACCTTTTTGTTTAATTACCCGTCTCTTCCTCTCGCTCCACTTTTTTCTCATCAGTAATGGAGCTCTGTGCTGGGTTGCATACAGTCCCTGCCTCTCACTCTCCCCTTGCTGCAGTGCACACTGCACTACCTCCTTCAGTCTGCTGTCGCGGGTGGAGGGTGGAGAGAGAGAACAGGGTGGGCATTTAAGGCATCATGTCCTACTGCTGGGAGAAATGTCACTTCTGGTGAAACAGCAGCGGTTTGACACTCCCAGCTTTGAATTTTGGTAACTGGTTGCTGATGATCTCTGCAAGCATTTCGGGAAACTCCACACTCAAGGATTTATTTACAAATGTGTAGAAACAGAAGTTCAGGAGTCCACCCACCATCTGTGCAGAAATGTACATTTTAGGAATTCCAAAAATAATAATAATAAAAAAACATGTTTTCCTTGGATGAAAGTGGACAGATGAATAATACAAAAGACAAAGATTTTTTTAAAGGGGTCATGACATACCTTTTATTATTTTAATATGTTCCTTAAGGTTTACTTATAATATAAGAAAATTACTTTGCACAAAAAAAAAATATATATATTTGTAAAACATGATCATTTTCCACCCTCATTCTGACCCTGTCAGAAACACTTTTGGTGCTGCTTCTCTTTTAAGACTTGACAGTAAACGCCCAATTTTATGATTGGCTCTCTGCTCTTGACTGACCTGCTCCAAAGTTTTTCTAGCAAGTCAGTCCATTGGCGGCCATCTTTGGAACGGTCTCAGGGAGCTATTTCCAGTCATGACAGTGTAGCTCTGATCTACCTGAATGGGGAACGACCAAAATCTCCAAAACGGTTGGTCAAGACTACTATCAAAGAACGTATTTTAAATCAGCAGTGACATCTGACAACACTGGATTAATAAATTGTACTATACCTCAGATTTTGCAAAAATTCCGGTTTGTATGGCTAATGCGCATGTGCGTTTTCGAGTTAATTGAAAGGCGATCTAATAGGTGATTGGCTCGTTTGCCTGTAAAGCGGGACTTCCTCTCTACATCCGTTGAGTGTTCCAATCTCTCCCATTAATTTTAATGGAAGTGGCCCGTCTCTGCTAAATAGTCTGCCTGCTCTGTCTACTTGCCATCTCACTGCTACTGGGCGGGCTATGGAAGTGATTAAAGGTAAAGTAGGCGTTGATGTTTTGTTGTGGAGGTGGTCAATTGCAAATGTCTTCCACAGTGTGACATCACAATGTGGAGAATGTAGAGAATGAGTCATTTTGGTAGCTTGGTTTCAACAAATGCTGTTTTTGTAGTGAGGAGGAAGTTTTGAGTTCTGAAACGTACAATACATTTTTTATAGTACAATGACCTCGTGTCAAAAGATCAAGGAAAATTGTCATGTCATGACCCCTTTAAGAAAGTATATAGGGTCTGTTTTGATTTCATGATGTCTTTAAACCTTAAATTAACATTTATGCTTTGAAAATACAAAGTTGTATGTGCTTTATTTTGGACAGAATTTATTACATCATGCATGGAGTCCAGTAGCTTAGTTAGCTGATAGAATCTTTGCCAGTTCTGGCTGGAGTTCTCCTCTCTCTTCACAATGGCCTTGCCCAATTCTTTAATGTAGGACATTCGTAGCTCATCAAACACAGACTGGCTCTTCAAACCATCCTTCGGCACTGAAAAACCACATAAAAAAAAAAGCACATAAAAAGGTTTTGTCCTTCCCTGTAAATCGTTGTTCCCCTGAAACTATTATATTGCTTTGTGACTAAGCTCATTTGGCACAATTATCGCTGCAAGAATAGACAAATTGAATCTGACTGATTGAGGCTGTTCATCTGGATTTTTGTCAAACTGACATTTCATATGGAATTAATTTGCCAATAACTTACAAGCATCAGTGGCTTCTAAAAGAGCTCACCTGTGCTCAGCAGCAGAAGGACTTTCATGCACAGGTACTCCTCATTTGAAACTTGCAGCCTGACAAATTCACTGGAGATCTTCAGCATCTGTTCACACTGATCAGTCATGTACGGCAGCTTCATCCTCTCTCTGTAGACACATACAGAGCTTCCTCACTCATGTGTGAAACATTTACTTGGTTTCATTTATTATTTGGAGTTATGTGTGAAGTCAAACTGCCAAAAGTGAAGAGGGTTGGTAAAGCTGATGGACTGTTAAATGAGATACATACTGATTAATCACCAGGTCTGGAGCAAAACACAACACATTTCCATTACACTGCTGGTATGATCTCCAGCCTAATCCAAAAGACATGAGAAAGAGCCAGGAGCATTGCAGGAGGGTCATCTGATCATCCAGGTGAAGGTTTCTGAAGCCTAAAAGTGAATAAAATAGGTTTTCTTTTAGCATGTTCTGTTGCAAAAAACTTTCTGTGATGACTAACATAATATGAGGGGAAAAAGGACAAATTGGGTAATTTCATAAATTATTTTGTCTGTGGAATAAACAGTGGCAAGAAAAATTATGTGAACCCTTTGGAATTACCTGCATTTATGTAAAAAATTTGTCTTAAAATCGGTTTTGAAGTTACAATAATGAACAAACACAATCTGTTTTAACTCACAACATTCAAATTGTTGTATTGTTCTTGTACATATTGAACACATCATTAAAACCTTCACAGTGGAGGTTGGAAAAATTATGTGAACCCCTAGGCTAATGACGTCAACAAAATCTTACTTGAGTTAGGAGTTGGCTAACTTGGCATCCAATTCATGAAACAAGATTGGAGGTGTGGGTTAGAGCTACTTTGACTTATTATAAGCACTCAAACATTCTGAGTTTGCTATTCACAAGAAGCATCTGCTGACGTGGACCATGCCTCACAAAAAAAGAGATCTCAGAAGACCTACGATCAAGAATTGTTGTTTCGCATATGGCTGGAAAGGGTTACAAAGTTATCTTGAAGAGCTTAGATGCTCATCTGTCCACAGTCAGACAAACTGTCTATAAATGGAGAAGATTTAGTACTGTGGCTACTCTTTCTAGAAGTGGCCGTCCAGCCAAGATGACTCAAAGAGCGCACCGTAGAATGCTCAATGAGGTAAAAAGAACCCTAGGGTGATCGAAGGAGTCACTGGAACTGGTTAACATCTCTGTTCGTGAGTCTACTATATGGAAAACATTAAACAGGCATGGTGTCCATGGCAGGACACGCAAAGGAAGCTGCTACTTTCCAACAAAAACATTGCTGTGCACCTGAAGTTTGCCAAAGACCAACTTGACACTCCACAATGCTAATGGGAAAATGTATTGTGCACTGATGAAACTAAAGTTAAATTGTTTGGTAAGAAAACGCAGCACTACATATGATGTAAAAAGGGCACCTTATACCAACATGAAGACGTCATCCCAACAATGAGATGCAGTGGCGGGAGCATCATGATTTGGGGCTGCTATGCTGCTTCGGGGCCTGGACCACTTGCCATCATCGAGGGAAAATTAATTCCCAAGTTTGTCAAGTTATACTACTACAGGATAAAGTCAGAGTGGCTGTGCGCCATCTGAAACTCAGTAGAAGTTGGGTGATGCAGCAGGACAATGACCCAAAACATAGAAGTAAATCCACTACAGAGTGGCTTCAAAAAAGTTAATTCATCTTTTGGAGTGGCCCAGTCAGAGCCAAGACCACAACCCAATAGAGATGCTGTATAATGACCTCAAGAGAGCCGATCATACCAGACATCCTAAGAATATGGCTGAGCTGAAGCAGTTCTGCAAGGAAGAATGGTCCAAAATTCCTTCTGAACCTTGGGCTGGTCTAATCCGCAACTACTGGAAACGCTTGGTTGAGGTTACTGGTGCCAAAGGAAGATTAACCAGTTATCAAATTCTTGCCACTGTACTTAAATATCTGTTATGTTATGTAATTCTCTATTTTTTTTTAATTCCAAACCTCAAATTCTGCAACTTTACATGTTTTGACTTGTATCTCCAGAAGAGATTGTATCAAATATCTAAACCTGACCTGCTAGCACACTAGAGAGCCACATCACACTTGAAAACACAGCCCTTCCCGGGCACCCTTGTTTAGAAATTCCATGTTGTACCTGGCAGTGCTTTGGCCCATTTGACAGCGGAGATGACTTGCCGGCCACCTAGTCTGTTCAGAGTGGTCATAAGGCGGGTGGAAGTGTCAGGTAGGGTGTTGTCGTATCCTGCGTAGATGGTGTCCGGCTCAATGGCCTTCAGTAGAGACAACATGGTAGGCACTAGCTGAGGCATGGGTTTGGGCACCAGTGCCTGGGCTTCGGGCAGTGGAGGGAGTTTATGCTCGGGAACCGTTTCCTGATAGACTACCTTGCCAAGTTGACGGCCTTTCTTGGTCTTACGGGCTACAAGTGGATAAGGAAAGTTTAATACAGTTTATAACTTCATACCTTGCTTGAATTTGACATTTAGAGATTGGACTGACTTTTAGGGACACACTGGTATAATTACATAATAACTGCAAAATTTCTCAACTTACCCTCCAGGTTCATGCCTGCCATGAGACATTTGCGGAAACGACAAGCAGGGCAGTTCTTCCGGCGGATTTTGTCAATGATGCAATCGTTCCTTCCAGCACACAGATAATTGTGTTGCCCTATGAGAGTTTAGTGTGAATTAGACAGTATGTCTCAGGAGTCCATCATCATGTACTGCTCCATAGATGCTGTCAAACACGGTCCTAAAAACCTGATTTTCTTTTTCTTTTTTTAATATTTCATTTTTTTTTTAATTATAGAAATTACAGCTAAATTTTTGCTGAGTGTATAAAGTCAACATTAAAATATATTCACAACCAATTTGCTCCTGTTAAGTGATGAGTAAAACCCATTTTTTAGGAGGATTTTTGACACCGGAACATGGATGCTGAAGGTCAAGTTCACCCTTAAGAGCATCTCGACATATTCCAAAGGTAATGCTTCTTTTTCAAATCTATTGTCATTTGCTAGTATTGCCGTAATATTTTTTTTTACCTAAACAGTAATACACATAAACTTACAATAACTACTGCCGAGATTTTAAGAGGGCTGCATTACCTACAATAGTAACAGAAAACAATTTGACAATTGGTTATTTCCAGTCTAAGGGCATCAGCCGAAAATGAAAGTTGTTTCAGAGTCATTACATTTTGATGAACGACTATAAATAGAAACATTTCTTTCTTTGGAATAATGTGCATGGATGATTTATGCACAATAAGACCAGGAAGATGCAAAGTAAATCATTTCAGGTACTGCGGAGATCTCTTTTTCCTTGTGTGTTGTATTTATTGTGTATCTGCGTGTATATCCATTTGATAAGGTCAATTCTGCCACTCAAAGCATAACCCCAGCAGTTGCTTATACAGTACTCCAGCTCCTAAATTACCACAATGCTTATTTTCTTTCACTATGGGAGGCATTTAAAAATATACGCTAGCTATTTTAAAATCATATTCAAGCTATTTGTCTGCATTAGAGTAATACTGCAGGATACATTTCAACACCCACAGTAAAAAAGGCGTTTTCACAAACTAATGACTCATAGTATGAAAAGAGACATGCAATAAGGAGTCAGATCAAGCAAGAAGCATCTTGTCCCTAAACTCTAAAGAATCAGGTAAAGAAGGGCAGAGAATATAATATCTACTCGGGCACAAACAGATATTTTAGTAAGATTCTAGTAAGATTTAGTAAGATTTAAGTAAAGTTTTTTAAAGGCATATGATGCAAAACAACACACAATTTAGTTATTTTTGCAAGTTAATATCAAGATCTTTGGTGGAAAAACCACTTAAATTTGAGTTGTTTCTCACTAAAACCGATCATATGTCTTCAGAAGACTTAATAACACACAAGCTGCATGGACTACTTTTATGAAACTTTGACTGAAAATGGTGGGTGATCTGAAAGTAAGTCATACAGGTTTGGAATGACATGAGGGGGAGTAAATGATTACAGAGTTTTCATTTTGGTATGCTAAGACTTCTTCACCTTCAACTGCTCTCTTAAAGAAGACCTTGCAGCTACCACAGGTGAGGACTCCATAATGGCAGCCTGAAGCTTCATCGGAGCACACCAGACAGATCTTGTGTGTGGCGGTGCTGGACTTCCCTACGGATGAGGGTGTGTCAGTGCGATTTTCAGGTCTCACTGCAAGACTGAAACACAAAACAGATACATGAAAACCCATTTCCTTTTAATAGAGAGATGTTCAGAGTCTAGTAGTTCAAACTCATCCACAAAAGCTGCAAGGCTAGTTCTCATTTCATTTCAATGGAATCCATCTATCTTCATCACAGTTTTTATGCTCCTACGCCAATGATTATGAAAAAAACCAGACTATGTCAGATTGGCCACCAGAGGGCGACTGCTGCATGCAACTTCTGTATTGAGCAATGGTCCACCTCCACAATGGCTGCAAGAAGCCACATTTGCAATGCCTACTCACGCATTCAGGGTGAGTGAAAGAGGCGGGTGTGTGTGTGTGTGTGTGTGTGTGTGTGTGTGGTTGGGGGGGTTAGAGGGCCTTTACAGTATAATAAATCCATCAAGTGAAGCAGAGCAGAAAGGAGAAAAGAACAGTTGCATATCCTCTTTAGACAGCACAAATCTGTTTAACTCCAATAACAGATAAGATCTGCTTTAACAACTTTCATTCAGTAGCTGGCAGTGTAACTTAATACACTGTGCAGTGCAGCTGCACATTTTTTAGCCTGTTTAACTAGACAATTAAAATATGTAGAAAACTACACAGGCTATATTTTCAAAGACACAACTGTGAGTCTAGCTTGTATGTGAAAAATCTGGCTTTTGACAATGCTTTCAAAACTGGGCTGAACTAAAGATGGTGAATAAGAAATAATATACACAGAACAAAGCACATAAAACAGTATACAGTACTGTATTTGGCAAAGCCAATTAACTGCAGAGACCTCTTCTGACTGCATCAGCAAGCTTAAAAGAGGAATCGACAAATGTAGGACTCATTGACTTACAGTGCATAATATTCATAGTACTTGGCTTTTCACACTTGAAACAGTTAACTAGGGCAAATCTTAACCCTGGGTTAACATAATTCTGGGTCATTTTGTCATATGTTTCACACCGTTCATATTTTACCCTGAGTTAGTAATTAATCCTGGGGAGTCACTGTGGCAGGGCGGAGGGCGTGATTCCGCACACCCGGCCCCTAATCAGGCTAATCAAGCCTCAGAGAGTGATAACGGCCAACTGGAAGCTGCAGTGTGGCAGAGAGAGAAATTTACAGACAGCTGTCCGACACCTGTGTGTGTTTGTCTTTTTGCTTAAGTTTTATAATTAAACTATTATTTATATTGTCAAGCCGGTTCTCGCCTCCTCCTTTCCATTAATCCCTTTACAATGGTGCCAAAATCCGGGGAGGAGGGATGCGCCATAGTGGAGTTCTCGCCACTACCATCCACCCCAATGGAGCAGCCGCGGCCATCCGCTCGAGGACGTTGGAGCCCGGCCGTCTGTAAGCGGAGGAATGGCCACTGACCGCGAGGGGAGGAGGGGCTACCAACCAACCGCCTGGAGCGGTTACCACTGCCAAGGGCCGGGGTGCAGAATCACTACCCGGCCCTGCCCTCCGCCCTGCCACAGTCACTTTTTGAGATTTCACTCTGTACATGTGAAAACCCTGGTTACTCACCCTCATGTGGTTACAAATACATGACACAAAAGGGAATGTACAGCTGTATGTTAGATTCCGTCATCATTCACTTTTATTGCATTTTTTTCCATACAATGAAAGTGAATGGTGAGTGGGGCTGTCACTAATATTTGTCAAATTTTAAAAGAACTAGTTTACTCAACCTAAGCTTAATTGTTTTACTATTCTTACTAGTTTTAATTAAGTTACCATTACCCTCTAAACCCTAAAGTTTTTAATAAAAATATTTTAGTAGTCCTAATTAAACATTACTTGAAATGTCACATTTTGGAATCAGAACTCAAATATATACGTTCTTTGGAAAATATATAAAACTTTACAATATTGCGGCTGTGTAAAATACCCATAAGCACTAGTGCTTGACTTAATTATGTATGTTTTGACAAAACAAAGGTTCTTATGTAAAAAAATACATTAAAAAATTGTTATTTAAAAATGTATATAGTTTTAATTCTTATGACTATTGTCGTTTTATTAGATCGTTGATAGTTGGGATTTGTGCGAAGTCACAATAGGATGATGATTAGCATTACCTCTGGTAAACTTGGAGCTGTAAAATTTAAGCCATTCTTCTTTACTCAATTGTACTTCACATAAGTGCAAATTTATGTGCACTAAGAAGTACTGAGGAGAATCCGATGAGCAATATGGCTAACCGAGATTCCAGTCATAATTTCATTACATCATTAAAAGATATAAATAATTATTTAAATAATTAAATAACAACAATGATACTTCACAGATAAGTTTACTTGTAACTAGTTGTTACTTAAACAAGTAAATAAGTAAATAAGTTCAGGTTTCTTGAGCCAAATAAGTAAGTTTACTTAAAAAAAAAAAAAAAGCATGCAAATCGATTGCCTTAAAAAGCAGTGTAACATCTCCTTATGTGTTCAACAACAGAAAAAGTAATACAAGTTTTAAACAGCATGAGGGTGCGTAAATGATAAAAGAATATTCATTTTTAAGTGAACTATTTTTTTAACCCGAGTTAAAATAAAGACGCTGACCTAGGTAAAGTGAAAAGCTTGCATGTCAACTTCATTCCTACTGGGCTACTTCTTGTGATGGTGCACTGGAATGTACTTTATTGCCTATTAAAAAGAACATAATCTCCTGTTTATGTGTTTATAAAAGGAGTGTGTTATAAAGAGCTAATTGCCATTAAATGGAATAACAAAGTTTCAAGGTCAATGTTCTCTACCACTTTTGCTAGCATAAATTGTTTGTTCAATAGGTGACATTAAAAGCTGTGTCAATTATCACCTTTAACATTGCATGATGCAGTGATAGAGGCGATACATGGGCCTAGCATCTGTATAAGTGTGTTTTACACACACACACACACATGTTGAGTTTCCAAGTTTTATGGGGACTTTCCATAGACATAATGGTTTTTATACTGTACAAACTATACAGAAAACTTTCTGCATTTTTACATTTTCAAAAAACATAATTTAGTATGACTTATAAGCTGTTTTCCTCATGGGGACTGACAAAATGTCCCCAACATTTTGGGTTTTACTATCCTTATGGGGACATTTGGTCCCCATATAGTGATAAATTCACGCTCGCTCACTCTCTCTCTCTCTCTCTCTCTCTCACACACACACACACACACACACACACACACACACACACACACACACACACACACACAAGCACACACACACACACACAAGTTGGCAGAGTGATAACCTGAGCATTGTGAACAGAATGCCAAATGATGGGAGGGTTCAGGGTTATTGTGATAAAGGTGGAGATACATTAGATTGCTGCAGGAAAAACATTTTATTAAATAGAAAACAACAACCTGACCTTGTGATGGGGAAAAATGAGTTAATAAAATATCTAGGTGATACCTGCGCTCTCGGTTTGCTTTTGACTTGCAGTATTAATAGACCACAATTAAGGACCACAACAACCCACATGACTTCCTCTATATTATCATTCAGTTACCTCTACCCTGCTACCTTCTGACCACAGCAAGAGCCCTCCAAACACCACACAGAGGGCTGTAAAACTCACAATCGATCTGTTATAGAGGCAACATTTTCTCTGTGACACTTTGGATTAGCATATTTGCTTTAATAAGATCATTAAACGTTAAATGGTCTTAACCACATTTCGCAAAAGTCAAGGAATCTTAATCAACAGTTTATTTGACAGAAATGCCTCATTCTTGGCCTAAAAAGCTAATTCTTGAGTCTCCCAGGATCAGATTGAGTGCAAAGCAGCTATATATATATATATATATATATATATAAAAAAAAAAAGAGAAATAGCTCTTACCCTGAGGAGAAACACATGAAAACAGAAAGAGGATGTAAAGCATGCCATCGTTGCTTTTCACATGCTTTTTATAGCCTTGAATATATTTTGATAAGATAACTGCCTTCATGAGTCAAGCTACCCAAAGATTTAGCATTTCAAAACAATTCTAAAAAATAAAATGATCAAGGAACAATAATTGTTCCATGAATATTTTTTCTTCCCTTTTTTGCACCGATGACTCATCATGTCTGGAAAAATAACTAAAACGTAGGTCACACTGCAACCAGTCCATCCACATTGGTTCACTCAACCTTAAATACAGTTACAGTGCATTATATGCATTCTTTATAATGGAAATTTCACAGAAATAAACCACTTGTGCCTCAGAGAGAAGTGATCATTACTGATAATTCCAGCATTCTAAAGTATATTATCTACAACATTAATTAAATTCCATATTAAAGCTGAAGTACGTAACTTTATCTGTGTTAAAATACTTTCTTTACCACCTTAATATGCAGAGACAACTGTAATTGTATTTACATTTTCTTGAAAACTGTAAGTTTCCGTGGCACTACAAAAATTGCTGTTTGTTTTGAGCAACTTGTTTAGACCCGCCCCAATAACGTTACTCAACCAATGATTTGGGGGCGGGGCTATCTCTTTTTTGATCAACGGCAATTGGCAATTCAATTGGGCCTTCGCAAATTATGGCATATGCAGAAAGCTGTTTTGAAAGCCAAGTTTATTTTTGCAGTTCCGCCTGGTGGTGCAGAAACTTCATACATCAGCATTAATGCACCCAGTTGCTACTTTGCTTGGCAAAAGTTAGCAGTCTACAGTTAGGATGATGAACTATGTAAATTGGTGGAGTAATTGTTTAAGGAGCAGCAAGTGATTCTTTTTTGTAATAAAAATATACTTAAGTACAATGCAGCTACAAAACTATTAGTGAATTAGTTGTTCTAATAGAGCTTTTTTAATAGAGCAGACCGATTCTCTTTGCAGTGCCGTTACATACCAATCCAGGCTCATTGACATGGTTACGGTTATAAATGGACTGAGTCACCAGTGACCAATCATGAGTTCATCATAGTTAAGGAGATCTTAGCAACACCCCCTATTCATGGTAAAACCACATTAACACATGAACCCTCATGGCTTTTTGCTATAATTCTTTATGATTTAAAGCCACGGTCACACACTATTTAGTTCCATTCAAATGTGGCCAAAAGCAGGAGACACGTGAAGAAATATTGCATTCCGCTGCAGATGAACATTCAAATTTGGTGAACTCTACAAATCTGCATGACAAGAGTAAGTGTGACAAATAAAAGGTCCCATGCTGATCTCTTGGCTCAATATAAAGAATACATATTTCAAAGCTGCATGTTTTATTGTTGCAGGAAAGTCACTGAAAAAAAAAAATATTTGTTGGCTGAACAACAAAGAAAAAGAAAAGAAAAAAGTTTGTACTCAGAAACGTACCTATTTATAATTTTTTTTTAGATTGAATTAATTTGCATTAATATGTACAACTCAAAATATGAATTAAAAGGTGATACATAAAGTAATATAATTGTTTGTTCCTTGAACTTCTTTAGCTACAAATCCATAAAATTAAGATTTTAAGTACTACTAACTCAAATGATCAAGTACAGAACTGTGGTTGTGGCGTATACCCATAAGATATAATTTAAGCATGCTTGCATAGTTAAAAGGGAAGTTTGGGGCCCCACTGCTGGAGCAGCTGCCCCCGTGACCCGACTTCGGATAAGCGGTTGAAGATGGATGGATGGATTGTTTTGATGTGACGTTAGGTCATAGCCATATCGTGGGGCTAAAAACATAAGAGCTTAAGTCAATCCAAGATTTATTGGTTACCGTATACTACAATCACAAAATAAATGGGGAGCCGTTTCTTCAACAAAACCACAAAATGAGCAAGTTTCATAAAATATACACTCACCTAAAGGATTATTAGGAACACCATACTAATACTGTGTTTGACTCCCTTTCGCCTTCAGAACTGCCTTAATTCTACGTGGCACTGATTCAACAAGGTGCTGAAAGCATTCTTTAGAAATGTTGGCCCATATTGATAGGATAGCATCTTGCAGTTGATGGAGATTTGTGGGATGCACATCCAGGGCACGAAGCTCCCGTTCCACCACATCCCAACGATGCTCTATTGGGTTGAGATCTGGTGACTGTGGGGGCCATTTTAGTACAGTGAACTCATTGTCATGTTCAAGAAACCAATTTGAAATGATTCGAGCTTTGTGACATGGTGCATTATCCTGCTGGAAGTAGCCATCAGAGGATGGGTACATGGTGCTCATAAAGGGAAGGACATGGTCAGAAACAATGCTCAGGTAGGCCGTGGCATTTAAACGATGCCCAATTGGCACTAAGGGACCTAAAGTGTGCCAAGAAAACATCCCCCACACCATTACACCACCACCACCAGCCTGCACAGTGGTAACAAGGCATGATGGATCCATGTTCTCATTCTGTTTACGCCAAATTCTGACTCTACCATCTGAATGTCTCAACAGAAATCGAGACTCATCAGACCAGGCAACATTTTTCCAGTCTTCAACTGTCCAATTTTGGTGAGCTCTTGCAAATTGTAGCCTCTTTTTCCTATTTGTAGTGGAGATGAGTGGTACCTGATGGGGTCTTCTGCTGTTGTAGCCCATCCGCCTCAAGGTTGTGCGTGTTGTGGCTTCACAAATGCTTTGCTGCATACCTCGGTTGTAACGAGTGGTTATTTCAGGCAAAGTTGCTCTTCTATCAGCTTGAATCAGTCGGCCCATTCTCCTCTGACCTCTAGCATCAACAAGGCATTTTCGCCCACAGGACTGCCGCATACTGGATGTTTTTTCCTTTTCACACCATTCTTTGTAAACCCTAGAAATGGTTGTGCGTGAAAATCCCAGTAACGGAGCAGATTGTGAAATACTCAGACCAGCCCGTCTGGCACCAACAACCATGCCACGCTCAAAATTGCTTAAATCACCTTTCTTTCCCATTCTGACATTCAGTTTGGAGTTCAGGAGATTGTCTTGACCAGGACCACACCCCTAAATGCATTGAAGAAACTGCCATGTGATTGGTTGATTAGATAATTGCATTAATGAGAAATTGAACAGGTGTTCCTAATAATACTTTAGGTGAGTGTATGATTTAACCTTATGCTTTTCTTTTGTTTCTGTTTATATAACTTCATATTTTGATGTCCGCAAATCCATACTATTCTGTTGTTATGATTGTTCATTGTAAAAGATACAACCATGCTTCATTTCCCTGATCGTTTATGCATGTATACATCTGCAATAAAAAAAAAACTATAGCTGAAGCTTCACATATATCTAGAGAGTTGCGCAACTTGCGAATTAAGTCGATAACCACGCATCAAATGACTATGTTTCATTTAGAGTAGAGGTGATTATTGATGTTTTAAGAGAGCTGTATGCCGGTATGAATGTCGAAGCACATCCTGGATTGTTAAACTCTCTGCAAAACGTTTCCCTCTATTTTCTAAATCTGTGCGAGTCAGGGTGAGCTAAGGTGGGACGTCCATCTGGTTCCAATAAGTACTATTGAGCTCTCAACCAATGATGCACTGGAGCTACGCAAGGACAGCCTCCCTCATTTCCATGTTGCACACAGAAAAGTAAAAATAAATACATGTATGAATAAATAAATATATATGGGAATATATAAATATGGAAATAAATATATGTGGGAATAAATAAATATGCAAAATAAATTAACACATAAATAAAAAAATATGCAAAATAAATGAATAAATTATTAAAAGTTAAAAAGAATAAAAATAAAGTAAAAAAATATATAGAAAATAATAAAGGAATAAAGTCATACAATAATATATTCAGGAATACATTTAATTAAAAACCAATTATATTTGGTTTTATCAAGACATTTATTCCTTGATTTATTTTTTTATTATTACATTTATTTATTTATTATTTTTGCATGTTTGGGCCTCCATACCGCATGACATCATATCCTAGTCCAAAGCATTGACTGAAAATTTTTTGAGTGCTCGAAGCATAGTGTGACCACCCTTAAAGGGATAGTTCACCCAAAAATGAAAATTCTCTCATTATTTACCTCGTGCAATCCTAGATGTGTACTACTTTTTCTTCTCCTGTACACAAAGACCTTTAGAAGACTATTTCAGCTCTTTAGGTCCTCACAAGGCAAGTGAATGGGTACCAAAATGTTGAAGCTCCAAAAGGACATAAAGGCAGCATAAAAATAATCCATTAGACTCCAGTGATCCATATTTTCACAAGCGATATAATTGATGTGGGTGACATAAATTTGTAAGTCATTTTTTTTCTATCAATCTCCACGTTCACATTCTTCTTCTTCTTTTGTTTTTGGTGATTTGCATTCTTTGTGCATATTGCCACCTACTGGGCAGGGAGGATAATTATCAAAAAACTATAATAGTAAAAAACGACTGATGAAATATTGATCTGTTTCTCACCAACACCTATCATATCGAGTCTTTTATGCTGCCTTTATGTCCTTTTGGAGCTTCAAAATTTTGGCACCAATTCACTTGTATTGTGAGGACCTACAGAGCTGAAATATTCTTCTAAAAGTTTTTGTGTACAGGAGAAGAAAGAAAGTCGTACACATGATGTCATGAGGGTGCGTAAATGATGAGAGAATTTTCATTTTAGGGTGAACTATCCCTTTAATGATTCCTAATGGCATGTGGACCAGGACTGCGCGCTTTCAGTGTAGACAAGTTAGTTGACGTTCTAGTTGTCACGTCGCGCCACTGGCTTGCAGTGTAAACAAAGTGTAAGCTCTGATCAGCCCAGCTGTGATGCAGAAGGGAAAGTAGGTCAACCCAATGGCACTCAAGAGTTTCAGGCTGCCTGCTCTTTGTGCCCTAAAGCACAGAGGTGATTTACATCCTTTATCCACTCCTGCTGACTGTCAATGTTCCTGCTCTACAGGAAATAAACTGAGACAGTGAGAGAGTAAGCAAGAGCGAGAACCAAAATAAGAGAGAGAGACTGCCCTCTTTAATGACTGTAGTCATACTCCGATGATGTCATCACAGGATTATCGCAACGCATATTACATTTTTCCTCCATATCGTGCAGCCCTATTGACCAAAGTTGAAGAAATCAACATTCCATTTGGCTGGTAATGTTTTTAGGAACTGCAGCATAATACATGCTTAAATTCATATTGTAATAATGATATTCTGATGATCGCTGACGATGTAAGAGACATCAAAAAATAACATATAAACTGTCAACTAAGAACATCTGTTGCGACTCTTATGACTCTTATCAACTCAGTTGGAAACTTACCTGCACAAGTTTATCTAGAATGCATAAACAATTTTCCAGAACTCCATTTGGCAGCACATATGTAATAAATGCCATTGCCTATTTACTTCATGCATCTGCCCAATGATGCTAAAAGGATCTCTTTGTTTGCATTGTAGTAATAAAAAGCTGCTTTCTTCAGGTTCAGAGCAGTTCAAATAAGAGCACAAATGAAGATTTCAGGGTAGTGTTGTCAAAAGTAGCGGTTCTTCGGTACCAAGTCAGTACTAAAACAAAAAAAAGATGTAACGAAACCAGTGATTCCAAGCATAGACTCAATCCGGTGCCCGTACACTGTCTTAATGACACATGACTGCTTTCAAATGCTCACACACTTATTTGAGCATGTGCTCTGTTGCCCATTTCACACTGAAGTGCACAACTAATCAAACTAAAATCATTATATGTCCTAGTATGATTATAAAACCACAAAATACTGCAATCTTAGTCTCTATGAGCTGCATGAGCTTTAACTGAATGTGTAAAGTAGCCCACTCATACAATGGAAACTCCACAGACTATGAGAATCATTTGTGATGTATGAGAGATGACAGAGCAGAGCACTAGTCCACTCTAAAGCATTATTTTTTTTAATATAAGAATGTGACAGGGCAGAGGGCGGGGCCGTGTCATGATTATACACACCAGGTCCCTTATCAGGCTAATTAAGCCTCCGAAAGGGATAAAGGCCAATTGCGGACGGTGGTGTGACGAGAGAGAGAGATCATTTACGGACATGTCCGTCACGTGTGTGTGTCTGTCTTTTGTTTAAGTTAATCGTTAAAATATTGTTTATATCGCCAGGCCGGTTCTCGCCTCCTCCTTTCCATTGAAGTCCTTTACAAAGACATATAATTAAATCACAACATTTGCACTTTAACGATCACAATGGGCCATGTAGCGGACTGTTTATCCGGAGAACAAAATTTAAACTCAAAACTCAAAATAAAAGCATGAATCAGAATAAAAGCTAAATGCCTGATATTGAAGAAATTGCAACAAATATTTTATAACTGTATAGTAAAATAATTATTAAAGAATAATTATTGTAGTAATAATAATAATTAAAATATCACATGCAAGAGTGCTTTTGAACTGAATAAAAGTTTGTTACAAAATGCAATTGTACTGTATGTTAAGTAATTTTTCTATTTTTTACTTCTTAAAAGTTTAAGGGAAAATTCTTGATTAGACACCATTTTGATAATTAAATTAAATTAAACTTTAAAACATGGAATAACAATAAAAAAAAGAAACAAAGAATTGGGGAAAAAATAAAACAGATTTCAGTAGGGTCCTGCTTAAAAACAAACATGTATATCTTTTCATTTATTATTTATTACAAAACATGTAACTTTAGGCTAAAGGAGTGTGTTCAATAGCACATTTTCATATTAGCAAATTTTTCTGTGGTATCGAAATTGGTATCTGGAAATGTGAAACTTCACTGGTATCGGTACTGACTACTGACATTTTGGAACCGTGACAACACTATTTCTGGGTATAACTACTCCTCTTAATGACCAGAAAAGTCTGTCCTAATTATTACCAGTTTGTACAGTGTTTTGAGAACACTGTGGCAGTATTAATACATTTCTCAGATAGGCTCTTGGAGCTATTTTTTTTATTTATTTATTTGCCAGAAAACTATATTTTCACTAATTCAAAGGTCCTCATTGTGATACTGGTTTTGCAGAGTTAAAAATACTCAGTGGGTGTATGCTGGAATGAGTAAAGGAGAGAGAGAGACACAAGAAAGAGAAAGATAAAACAAGCTACTTATTCACAGCTGCCTGAAAGCACCGTCCATCTTGACTCATATGAGGCCAAGAATGATTTCAGTAAAGCTTTCAGGAAGAATGTCTGAGTCAGAGTCAGTATAAATCAGAGGGTTTGGCTCAATTAAAACCCTCATTCAAGAGACAGCCACACTGAAGAAAAGACAAAACAAAAACCAAAAGGGGTGTGAACTGATTCCATGTAGCGTGCGAAACCAAGTGAGCACTGAGCACTGACCTGAGGCCAACAGTGTTTGCTGCATAGCGTGCAGAAGAGAGAGAGAGAAAGAGAGAGAAAAAGAGAGGGTGAGAAACAGCTCTCTTTTAAGCTGGCTAAAAGCACTAAATGTCACACAGGTTGGAGCGCAATCGCAAACAAACCCTACTCCCACTCAGAACCTGTATACCACAAAGGCCTGATAATTGAGCCCACATGTAAATTGAAGATGAAACCTCTCTTCTGTTTTACCATCTGTTCCTGCTCTTTGTGACTAAACCACTAACTGACTGTTTTTCTATCCAGAACCACCAGCTATTCAGCTTTAGTATTATTGTTTTGTTTTTCATAACACTATTTTGTGGCCTAAAGGCTGGTATTCTTTATTTTTTTAATGTGCGCTTCGCTAGAGCTGGGCAATATGGCAAAAAGAAAATTATCTTAAGGATGATTCACGGTTACATTTTTCAACTTTCAAATGTACTCAACCAAAATTATTCAAATAACGTTCTCTAATAGAATGTAAGGCAACCTGGTAAGAGAAATCAAAGTTATTTTCATTATATGTGTGCAAGAAAAATTTAACTGAAATGAAAATGAAAAATATAAATAAAATAAATACACCACAGAGGAAATTGTCAACATAGTGTAAATGTAAAATCAATTAAAATCTAACAAAGATTAAACCCAGATGTTGCAAAATAATACTTCAAAATAAGAACACGGTTGTTCTTACTTCTTAGCCAATGTAGGTATTCAATTTGATCTAAACCAAAATGATCAAGTTTATCTAGAAAGTAGGCTACGTTTTGTATATCATTTTTTTTAAAGTATTTAGTCTGTACATGCTGAGCAGATAAGCAATATAAAACTAAATAAAAATGTTTGTCAAGTAAAACTTTGATGTTGGCTTGAGAAAGCTTAGCCTGAAAGTTTGAAGTAGTTGTAAAGCTTGAAGTAGTTTCAAGTTTAAGTAGTAGTTTTAAAAGTTAAAAGTTTAAAGATTATAAGACCATTCAGTCTATCAGATAGATAGATATTTTCTGGTTCAGAGACATGTGATTTGTTACTTGGTTGCTAGGCTAACACCATCTGATTGCCAGGCTGTTAGCAAGGTGATCCTCAAAAGGCTCCTTGCTACCGGAAGTGTCTACGATGTTGTGGTGCAGAGATATATGATTTGTTACTTGGTTGCTAGAGTAACCCCATCTGGTTGCTAAGCAGATACCAAGGTTAAACTTAAAAGGCTCCTTGCTACCCTGAGTCCAATGAACGAAACCAGAAGTGTCTACGATGTTCTGGTCCAGAGATATAGGTTTTATAACTTGGTTGCTAGGGTGAGCTCACTTGGTTTCTAGGAGTTTTCCTAGTGATACCTACAAGGCTGCTTGCTGGTCTGAGTCATACGAGCCAACAATGAAGTCTCTATGATATTCTGATTTGGAGATATACCTCTAAGCTCATTTTAATGGAAGTCAATGGGTTTTGGATGCTAGGGTGCACTAAATGGTTGCTAGGGTGTGGCTAAGTATTGTCCAGCATGATACTTAAAGGCTCCTTGCTGGTCTGAGTCAAATAAGCCAAAGTTGATGTCTCTACGATGTTGTGGTGCAGGGATATGTATTTTGCTATTTGGTTGCTAGGGTAAGTCCATCCGGTTGCTAGTAAGTTGTCAGGGTGATCCTAAAAAGGCTGCTTGCTGGACTGAGTCAAACCTGAAAACATATGCCATTTTTAATGGCAGTCAAACAGTTTTGGTTGAGTAAAGAATGTATGAGTGGTGAAGTGATAGTATGCAACCAGAACATTATAAAAATGTTGTTAAAACGGGCTAGCATTGTGCTAGCTCATGTTAGCAATGCCTAGCGAAGTGTTAAAACATGCTAGCATCATGCTAACATATGCTAGCAATGCCTAGCGAAGTGTTAAAATGTGTTAAAAACATGCTAGCCACGCCTAGCGAAGTGCTAAACCACTGTAAAAACATGCTAGCATCAGGCTAATAACACTTAGCAAAATATTAAAACATGGTATCTTCATGCTAACGCATGCTAGAAATGCCTAGCAAAGTGCTAAAAACATGCTAACAACCTTAGTAACCAAGTAACATAACATATTTATCTCCGCACAGAACATCATAGAGACTTCTGGTTTCATTCATTGAATGACTCAAGGTGGCAAGGAGCATTTTGAGTTTCACCTTTGTAACTGCCTAATAACCATGTAACAAAACATGTATCTCTGCACCATAACATTGTAGAGACTTCTGGTTTTGTTAATTTGACTAAAGGTAGCAAGGAGCGTTTTGAGTATCACTCCGGTAACTGCCTAGCAACTAGGGCTGAAACGATTAGTCGACGTTATCGACAACGTCAACAATAAAAAAATTGACGACAAAAATGTTCATTGTTGAATAGTCGTTTGATCTCATTTAACATAACATGAGATCACATTAAACTCTAATGATGATGCATGAGAGCAGCACTGCAGTTCATGCTTGATTGAGGAGAGGAAGAATTACACAGATAACAGTCCAGATGCACACTAAACTTTCCAAACAGCTTCAGGTGGTGTAGATCGCAAAGTAAAGGAAATTACACAAAAACACCAAATAAGTAAATAGAGAAGCACTCTCGTTGTGGAATAAGTGGAGTCGGAGCTCTTTAAAGGAAACACCCCGGTGTTACATCTTAAATGCAGTTTAAATGCGTTATAATAATACAGAAGCAGGTAATATAATTAACTACAGACTACGAAACTGGCATTTCTCTGTGCTGTCAGTGCCTCTTCTACGAGTTGCGCAAATGTCCTGGTCTAAGGGGGAGAGATTGAAACTGCACCCGGCTGATGAACACATGTCTCAGGGATGCTCGTCCATCGAGCATGCACGCTTGCTGCAGCTAGATTATAACGCGATGGCTAGCGACTTATTGAATCATAATATATGTTACTGTGCATTTCTTATCATGAAGAAAATGGGCAATACACAGCTTTCTTAATGAGAGAGTTTGGTGAGAGAGGGTAGTCTTCGCCCCATTATACACTGCAACAAAATAGGTTTATGATTTGTTTTGGCTTGTTTTCCAATAAAAATATCAAAAACTAATTTAAAACAATGTACATTTACTTCAGGAACTATACTGCAAAAGAAAAAAATTGTATCTGAGAATGATAAATATCAAATATTTTAAAATATCTAAAAATTCTTTAAAAAAGATGCGATTCACCTGAGAAGCTGCATAGAAGCAAGATTTTTAGACTGGCTTTTAGAGAATAGACTTTGAATAGAATTATATTTTGTCTTTACTGCACTCGCAGAAGTATAACCAACTGAAAAAAAAAACACATAAAAAATACATTTATATTTAAGATAAATTCTCTTAAAGCAATCTTATATGTTGCTTCTCAATTAAATGCATCTTGTTTTAAGGATTATTAGACAATTTAAAAATGGAAAACAAGACAAAAACGCTTGATGATTTTGTCCTCTTTATTGTTAGTAAGCACGTTTAATAAAACCTTAAGTCGGGGCACAAGCTAAATAATCGTAAAGAGATAATGATTAATTTTTGCAATAATCGCCAAATAATCATTCTAATAATCATTAGATTAATCGATTATCAAAATAATAGTTAGCTCAACCTAGCAACCAAGCAGAAAAACACACATCTATCTATCTATCTATCTGTCCATAAACTTTCAGACTAGGCTTTTTCAAGCCAACCTAAAGTTAGTCCACAACCTTTTCAATCTAGTTCATCATTACAACTCAACTCACAAAGTTTGTCAAAATGATCGCTGGCCAAATGTTTGCTAAAGATGCAGTACGCTTGAAACACATCACAGAACAAAGAAATAATTAGCAGTTTACTATGTTACATGTTTCATCAACGTGCAGAATGCAGAGGCCAGTTATAGTCTTAAGACGATGTATACATGCATGATGGATGAAGTTGAGCTACAATCCGTGTACAATTGTACTGGAAATATTATTGTAACCCGTTATGTTCATTTAGAGCACTCGCACATGTAAAGCATTGGTGGCGGCATGAAGCCAAACACAATTAATTTATTTTCTCTTCCTTATTCAGCCTTTGGTGGATTAACAACATATTGTGGGAATATGCATTTAAGAATATGTTTTTTTTTTATTATATGTGTATCAGACTAGGTAGTTTAGAGAAGCAACAGCGTCAGCTGTATTACACTGTTAAACAGAGTTGCTAAGTGGAGGTCTCTCCCAGATCCTGTTCACCCTTTTGTGAGTCAAACAAGAATAGCTTAGGTGTGGACCTTTTATCTCTATAAAAGGTAATGAAGTAGCCGGAGTAATATAGTTATGATGATTGGATTATTGGCTGGTGAAACTTCTGGGTCTGGGGAGGGTTCCTACAACTGCTTACTTCCTTTGTATACTTTGTTTACAGTTATTAACGGAGTGCTTTGTAGTTTTAAAGATATTTAGGGGGCTGTCCTTCCATGAGAAGACAATGTATAGCTCATTGTTTTTAGACTTGATGACTGACGTTCTCAATAAAAAATTCTGCTGAAGACGTATGATCATTCTTCTGATCTTCACTTCTGAGTTTCCATCTATAGCGTTTGCTAATATTTTTATGAAAAACCAATAAAATAAATTCCTCATTTAAAAACAAAAAACGTAAAATTGCCCTGTCCTACAATCAGCCTTATAAAGTAAACTCTTTTAAGCGTGAGCCCATGCGGACACGACTGCTTTGGGATACACTTTTAGCCCAGTCAAGCGCATTCACCATCAATGCGTAAAGACGTATACTCTGCTGATGACTGAATGATGATGGACGGAAAACTAATTTACTTGAGTAAATGTTTGGAGAAAAAAAAAAAAAAAAAGAACGGTTTAACTGTGGGTACTTTTTATTCATACTCAAGTAAATTTCTAATGAAAATGTTTTACTTTTACTTCATTACAATGGTCAACGTTCCTTTCGTTGGATTACTGGTTTTAATTAAATACGTTTTAATAAGTGCGTAATTTATTGAGAGATTTTTGAAAGGGATTTTTACTTTATAGTTGTGTTTTGTCACTCGAATCCACCACTTTAGCAAGTGCTCAAAACAAACAATTTATTTATTCAGGCAATGCCTTCATTTTACACCAAGACAAGCGGATATTTCAAGATTAGAGATATATCTCCAACTTAAGAAAACTTGTTAAGGTGAGTTTTGGCAATTGTGATTATGTGAGCTTGTCTGTGTTGTAGTGGTAATCCCGTAACTATGGGCTCTTATGACCTTAGTTTCTAAGTATACATTTTTATATCAGTGCTGAAATATATCTGTGCATCCTATTTAAATCCATGTAAACATTCGCGTTAGGTGTAAATGCCTTTTGATCGCGTGCGTGCGTGATTACTTGAGCGCATCTCTGCACGTGCACACAGCACAGCAACCTTGCGTCTGACAGATGCAACGCGTTTTTCTCATGGACAACAGAAAACAAGCTCTGAACTTAAATAAGCCTAACACGCTTCCAAATACAGAGATTAGGTGCAGTTTACACTTACTGTACAGAACTACTGATCTAATTTCTTTCTAAACTGAAAATACTAAGTACACTGATCTAAAAATTCAGTACTTTAATAAGCTGTGAAATAGCGAAGGTAGCCATTAATAAAGAATGATCTTGCTTTAATTCAGCATTATATATGATTGAGCCTGTGAAATATTGTTCATGTTAGAAACTGATTTCCAAAGTTCTCTTCTAATTGACAGATTCCTCCAAATCTGACAAGCATCCTTAAAGTGATAGTTCAGCCATAAATTCATGTTCTGTCATCATTTCCCCGCACTCATGTTGTTCCAAACCCTTTAGAAATTTCTGCATTTTGTGGAACCCAAAAGATGTTAAAGAGTATGTTAGAGAATGACAGTCTCAATCACCATTCCCTTTTAAAATATGGAGGAAAAAACCATGCAATTAACATAAATGGTGACTGAGGAGAACATTCTGTCTCTTTAATTATGTTGCATTGAAGGAAAGAAGTCATTTGGGATTGGAACAAAATAAGGGTGAATGATGAAAGAATTTACAATAACAATAATTAATATTATTAGTAAATTATTAGTATTCTGTAAAACATGTTAAATGTGTATTATGTAATGAAATACTGGGGAGTATATATCCACTATGTTAAATATGAAAGTAACTAGTTACTTGCTACTTGAGTATTCTTTTAACTGGATACTTTTTTACTCTTACTCATGTAATTAATTACATTATTACTTCTACTTAAGTAATTGTACTTTTACTTGAGTACAGCTACTCTACCCACCTCTGGTTATCAGCTAGGTGACACTAAACTTTTCAGAAAAAAATAAAATAATTCTATATAAGTATATTTTGTCTTTACTGCACTTGCAGAACTATAACCAAGTGAAAAAATACACTTGTGTACAAAATACACTTATATTAAGATACATTCTCTTAAAGCTCTAAATATTCTATCATGTATTCTAAATTGTCTATTATGTTGCTTCTCAATTAAATGTATCTTGTTTTAAGGATTTTTAGACAGTTTTTAAATGGAAACCAAGACAAAAACACTTGATAATAATAGGATTTTTTGCAGTGAATTTCTTTACTGAATTAAACTTAATAAAGTATTTTCTCCCCATTAATTCAGTGAATGTCTTTTAGAGGTATTTTGAAATATGATTTTGTCCTCTATTGTTAGTAAGCATATTTAATCCAACCTTTTAAGTCAGGCCACAAGCTGAATAATCGGTTAAGATATAATGATTAATCTTTGCAATAATCAGAGAATTGTTGAATAATCCTTCTAATAATCATTAGATTAATCGATTATCAAAATAATCGTTTGTTGCAGCCCTATTGCTCACAGATTTTAAATAATGGGGGTATTTTTGTCACTTTCACTGGCATTTTTGCCACAAGCCCCCCATTTTTTAAACTGCTGCAGGACTTGATATTATCCATCAGGAATTTGATCATGAAAAGTGGGCATTCCATTTCAGTATGGAACCTGACAATAATGCCATTTTGCAGTCAGTTGTGGAAAGGAAGAATATCTTGGCCGAGGAGTCAAGCCAAATTTATTAGGGCCCAACCACTGAAAGTGCGGAGACCCTATTGTTCTTCTAAGGATTATTATTAGGGCTCAAGCACTGACAGTGCAGCGGCTCTATTGTTCTTCTAATGATTGTTATTATTATTAGGGCTCAAGCACTGACAGTGCAGAGGCCCTATTATTCTTCTAAGGATATTTAGGGCCCAAGCACTGGAAGTACGGAGACTAGGGCTGGGACAACGCGTCGACGTCATCGATGACGTTGACGCAAAAAATACGTTGACGCAAAATATGCGCGTCGATTCGTCGGACCCAAAACAAAGATGGCGGCGCCGGCGACTAGTAGCAACACGAGTGGCTCCTCAGACTGTCAGAAGTGCAAGGGGGCATGCACTCGTTCCTCTAAAGTATGGGAATTCTTTAATTTAAAAGGAAACAATTCCATGATATGTCGTCTTTGCAAAATGGAGATGGCCTTCCATTCTAGCACCACGGCAATGCACCAGCATCTGAAGGGGCGCCACCCGGGAGCAGCTGCAGATGACAGAGCACCGTAAGTTTTTTTTCAACTCCCCACTTTGCACTTCGATGTTGGAGTAGGCTATAATACGTTAGTCGACACCTAAAGTTTTCACTTATAGCTATTAATAATGCGCTTATAGCTATGAATGTCGTGAAAAATACATAGAGGACACTGACAACGCGCTGACAGACAGGACCAAGCAGGTAACATTTAATAAATTCTCAACTTACAAATTTGGTCATTCAAAGAAAATTAAACCATAAATAGGCATACTATTTTGTGGCTCTTTAATGTGACAGATTGCCTCAGTTAAAGCTGCTCGTGAACCGATCATCTTTTCCTTGGTTAATTTATAGCATCAAATAGGCTAAACATGAATGTAGCCTACATCAGAAGGACTGTTGTTTTAACCGCGGAAAGACGTCAGTACGGTAGCCTACAATCCATTATTCAAATTCAAATCCACCGACGTTAATCTTCTCTCTCCTGACTACTTTGTCGTACAAAAATGGCGTATTATGATTGATTGATCAGATCGCCAGTCAATCAAACTCCCGGCAAATGTTTTTTTTTTTAACATTTTATACACCCCCACCCCCGATGAAACCGGTATTACCGGTGTTGTCACAAGTCGATTAATCGAATCGGACTGAAAAAATAATCGCTAGATTAATCGTTTAAAAAATAATCGTTTATCCCAGCCATAACGGAGACCCTATTGTTCTTCTAAGAATTGTTTTTTTCTGGGGGCTTTTGGGGCACTTAACGTGCTCAAAAACTCATAAAATTAAACAGGCGTCAAGAGTCGTCGGCAATTAGGGCTTGGCAAATGTTCTTTCATGGCTGTGTAGAGGAGGCTCTGTAGCGCCACCTGTTCGGGGGCTCTGCAGCTACAGTCACCAAACTTTGTACACACTGTATATAGAAAACTGGACAACTTTCACACTGACAATCATAAGCTACACCCAACAGGAAGTTGGCCATTTTGGATTGTTTGAGAAATGCATGCTCTGGAATTTGAAATATTCCTCCAAGGGGATTCATGTTACAGGTACAAAATGTGGGAGACATCATGCCAAGTCATTGACGATGCTAAATTGCGAATGGATTTTTGATATATCAAAAGGTGTTGCCATGGCAACGTGACAAATTAATGTAAAAAAAATGGGAATTAGGGAGTGTCTCAAATCGTATGCATGTATCGTTAAAATGATGAAGGGTTTCTTGATATCTTAAATATTGTTGCCATAGCAACTCATTAAATGTCATTATTCCTTTTTATGTATATTTGCTTATTTTTAATGTACTTGACATGCTTAAAACATATAACATAAAATTTGAAAAAGGAAGTGTCTCATATCTTCTATGTGCACTGTATGATTTTGATAAAAATTCAGCTGTATGTTTGGTAATGGGTGCTGATAACATTGATGTGGCTATTATGGGTTACGGTCATAGCGCCACCTCCTGGCAGGAGGAAGTGTTGTTCTTACAACAGACTTTAAAATAGTCCTCTTATATTTACTCAAATTGCTTCGAAATTGTTTAGAACAATGTCAAATGTGTCCACCTTGCATTGTTTTCCGAAAGCCACCAGGTGGAAATGGACCAGTTGTGTTTTGGGATGCTTGCAGCTATATTTTCAGCCTCTCTGCTGAGAGCCAAGATGTGACCAGGATGTGTATGCTGAAAGCCCAGTTCACCCTTGAGAGCATCTTACCATATTTCAATAATAACGTTATTTTTCAAACCTTTTGTTATTGTTTTTCTTGACTTAAAATTTATTACATTAACCAACTTAACATTACTTTGTACAATATTGGCAAGACATAATAAAGGCTACATTAACTACTGTATGCTAGCTTAAAACAATGCCTAACCATTTGGCTATTGGTTAACATTAATTCCCCTTCAACATGGCCTATGTGACATCAGCAGAAAAGTCATTTTAGAGGTGGAGAAAGTTGTTACAATTTAATGGATAATTAGGAAGAAAAAAATGTCTTCGTATAACGTGTACTAATTAATTTATAGGTTTCAAATCAAGTTGCAGGGCCCTGATCAATCGATTCCATTAAGGTTGTCAGTTATATAACTTCCTCATAAAATGCAATGCAGGCTTCCTTGTAAAACTTACACTAAACACAAAAAGTTTTTTTGCATTACTAAAGACAGCCTGGGTGCACATAAAACAGATTGCCTATTTCTAGAAAATCTCTTGACCTAAATTTCTGCAGTGGTTTTGCTCTGACGTCATACCTTCTGAGCACATTTCATTGATTTATTCATGATTGCTCATATACATCAGTAATTGCAAATAGGTGAGAAAAGATAGCAATGGAAACATGATAGAATATGAAAGTGAAGGAAATGGCACCGTTCCGTCTTATTATTCTGAAAGAGATATTGCATTCATCCACTGGACTACTGGTGGTACAGAATGGTTATTTTAATGAAAGTCTAACTTCAGTCATTTAGGGAGCAGTGCTGTCTTTGAGACTGATTTTGTCTAGTCCAACCTCCATTTCCTGGGTGTTCCTTTAAAAGGACCATCATTTTTATTATCCAAAACCGCTAAAATATTACTGATTTATTTCACAGATACAGGTTAACAGGTTTCCCAGTCCCAACACCATTTATCAAATAATTTTCCAGATGTTCATGAATTAAATAATTTTTTTATAGCACTCACAAAGAGCAATTTCTAAATATTTTAGAGCTGTGCAAAACTAGATATTCCATTACTTTTACAGGCCTGGAAATCACAATTTTAAAATTGACTGATATTTGTCAAGGTTGTCCATGAACATGACTACGAGTACTGTTGTTAGGAATGGCCATTTTATTCAATCTTTAATACACCTTGACACATAATTGAAACACTGGCCATCATGGTGACCTTCATCATGGCTTACCTGGCATAGGAGGTTGTGAAAGCTTTGGAAATTCCATTTGCATTTCCATAGCCCTGGCCCCTGCTCCAACCATCTTCTGAAGAGGCCAGAGGGGTGTACACATTGAAGACAGGCTTCTGATCTTTTTGTTGACTGACACCAGCCATGGATGAGCCGGTTCCAAAGAGTAAGCTCTGTCCACTTGAAGTGGTGACATTGCAAATGGAAATGGGTGTGCTACGGAGACTTGCCTGACAGTAGTTAGTCCCAATTTTCTCCTGTTTGATTACCCCAGGAGTACACAGCTGGATTATGGAGTCTTTCTCCACCTTTACAGTGGGTGAGCTGATGGTGACAATGTTGTTGCTGGATGGGCTGGAGTTGGTTGTACCATTAGCAGTGCTGCTCACTGAGACCACCAGCTTCGAGTCCCTCTCTGAATTTGTTGGCAAGTCTCCAAGCAGAGAATTATCATCAATGGTGGAGAGGAATGCATCATCCCCCATGTAGAAATCAGAGGGTGAGCATTCTAACTCAAAGTCCTGCAGGAGGTCCAGAGTGTTGTCACTAAAGAGCTTACTACCGATGTCAACATCCTTACTGATGGGCCCGAAAGAATCTTGGTCAAGGTCCATATCGGCTTTATCCATGGGAGAGAAGTCCTCTGTTTTTAAAGGAAAGAGATTGGGATCCACTCCACCAATCAGAGAGTCCATTGAAGGAGAGATGCTATTAAGGTTTGCAATGCTGGCCTCCAGACCTGAGAAGTTGTCCCCCAGAGTGAAAGGGGCCAGAGTCTGGTTTTGTTGGGCCCTCCGATCCTTCCCCATTTTGAGTTCTGAATCCTCCATAAAGAATCCGAGTGTGGAGGATACAGAGGTGGTGTGCTCCTTCAGAGTAGGTGAATTGCTCAGGCCATTAGGAAGGTCCCCAGAAACAGGCTGCATTAATGGATTGGGTTGAGAAACCATTGAGGTTGGGGCGACAGACATGATACTTTGTATTCCGCTTCACAAAATCCCCTTAGATGGGCTGTTACTGTAATCCAATGTATTCAAACACTCATCTCTCTTTGTACTGTTCTTAAGTCCTCCTTGATCCATCTCACATTACTGTGGTAGAACACAAGAAAACAATGTTTCTTTAAAAATAATATATTCAAAATCACAAAAGAATATCTGAAAGCATAATTTACTGTAAATAACATGACACCAACAATACAAAGAAACAACAAAATAATTAAAAAACAGAGAAATAAAAAATTAATTTATCATTTTAACTGCAATTTCCACAAATATACAATAGTTACTAGCTATTGTTGCTACAAAAATAAACAAATAAATAACGTGGTAACTAGGCATTAGCCACTAATATCATCAGTAAAATAAATTAAATTAGAGGAAAACTCTAAAAACGTCTTACACTAGCCTGGTTTCCATCCACCTTTCACGCTATTTTGTTATCGACAAAGTGAAAATGCGATATTTGCCGCCATCTGCCCGTTTTCATTCAAATGGCCTTTTTTTTTGCCACAGTTGTTTTTTTTTTCCTACAAAGTTTTGGTAAAATGGGGAGAGTATTGAGACAATTCATTAACATTAGCCAGTTTACAATCATTTTAATTTCACAAATAAAAGCGATCAGAAGAGGAGGAATTGCAATCAAAAGGGATTGCCCTTCTGATAGGACTGTAATATTGGGCCTGATGTTGTGCATATGGCAGGTTGGCACCGGTTCTGACCCGAAAGGGGATCGTCATGGCCAGTGGTGGACGAAGTACACATACCATGTACTTGAGTTAAAGTAAAGATACTCGAGGTAAAATATTACTCAAGTAAAAGTAGAAGTGCTGCCTTTAAACATTCACTTGAGTAAAAGTACAAAAGTATTTGCCTTCAAATGTACTTAAGTATCCAAGTACTATGATTTTTTATGGCCATAATGTCCTATTTTAATTTGTCACAAGACTCTTGCTTAACTCAGTCTACATGAAGACTACTGTCACTCTTGGCACACCAATCTATTAATAAAATGACATTAATTAGTTAGGTGTGTATATATATATATATATATATTTGAATTGAATACATTTTTTGTGTGTTTAATTTTGGAGGGATGGGGACTGTTCCCATAAGGTATAATACATTTACAGTATTTACTGTATATATTTTTCTCGAGTGTCTATGGTCATAATTATTAACATCCTAATGTTATGATACATTCACATAAACCTGCACAACACCATTAAATATAAATATATATATATATATATACACACACACACACACCTACACACATAGACACACATATATATATATATATATATATATATATATATATATATATTCTATGTTATGGGAGCAGCCAATTTCCCTCAAAATTAAACACAAAAGCGTATTAATGCAGTGTTTCTGCTACTCCCCAGAAAAAAAATGCTATTATATGCAAGTCATTTTAGTGTCAACATAATAAGCAATGTACATTATCGTCAATATTTACCGATAATTGCTGCAATAATAGCTGCTGCTCTCTGCCCCGCTTAAAATCATTGGCAACGCAATTTGTTTGGAACTATTGAGAGCTACACGAATCACGTGACCGCGCAGCGGCGAGATCACTGTCGCAACCGTCTATGTTCGCAACTCTCATATTTAAGGGCTCTGGGGTGCGTTTCCTGTACAGCGACGTAACTTGCTGCTCCACTACCGTAGTACGATGCACTGTTGAAGAAATCAACTTGCTAGTCACGTCTGTTTCCCGAAATCGTATTGTCGCAAATTGGTTGTTCAACCACGTTGGTTAATGATGTCACACATGTGGTGGAGTAAACACTACTTTTAATGAATCTGTTTGCGAATGTTCGTTGGAACGATGGTTTCGGGAAACACCGACTCGCTGAACTATGATGATAACGACGGAACTTGCGACCATAGTTGGCTAACGATGCTTTTGGGAAACGCACCCCTGGTTCGCGCTTAGTAGATGCCGCCAAGGCAAGTTCAAAACAAAGCGCGCGCGCTGTACTGTGATTGGTGGCTCGTTTGACCAGTTACGTTTTTATCCACTCATAAATAAAAAGGAACGACTGATTTTGAAATGTAGTAGAGTATAAAGTAAGATATTTGACTTTGAAATGTAGTGGAGTTAAAGTAAAAGTCTCCCCAAATTTAAATACTTCAGTAAAGTACAGATACGCAAAAAAGCTACTTAAGTACAGTAATGAATCACATTTACTTCGTTACTGTCCACCACTGGTCATGGCCCTGATCAAGCTGGCAACCTGCACCAAGTAGTGGGGGAAACTTTCCGTCTCAGTATAAGGACCATCAATTGATGTGTATATGCGGTGCGCACAGCTAAAGAAAAAAAAAATGATGCGGTGTATTATCAGGGTTTACATATGGTACATTTCTGATATTCAATATTTTGAACAATCATCTAATCAAAAGCATCGCCATCCCAACTGCATTATATCTGGCAAGAAAAAAAAAAGCAAGCTTAAGCTTTTCACCAAGTATTGTGTATTTATTCTTAATTTAACACATCTTTATGCACAGAAATTATATGTTTTTTTGTACTGAAGGCTAATTCCATGACTGTCGTCTATTATTTTGAATAGTGTGGAAAATAAACTTTAATAAATAAACGGATGGATACCGCGATTAAATTAACCGCAAATAGTGGCCATTCATTTGTTCAATGTGCACAAGATATTTGTGTTGGCACTCCTGGAAGTGTCACATTTGCAGATAGGCTCTATATGCCATAAAGTCATTCCATAATCTCGTACAATAACACTTGATAACACAGGCTAACGAGTGGGGCAAACTCTATCATGTGACACTACATTTTTGCGTTACTGCCAATTTTATCGACAAAATGTGTTTCCAAACCATTTTTTCGTGACATTTCATGTAGTGACATAAGAGTTTATGCGCTTGAGTTAAACGGAAAAATATTAAGTCAAAATATGCAATAATGTGCATTTTTCCCTTTAGCTTTATTTTGATGCGCTAAAAGGTTTTTTTTGCAAAAAATCCTTAGATGGAAACGTATTTACTGATTGAAGGACATTCATCAAGTGATTATTATACAGTAGTTGCAATAACAACTAGATATGTAAATTTTGTCAAGACACTTTGTTGTTGGCTTGACAAATCCTTATTAGAAACATTTTTAAGTATATATATATATATATATATATATATATATGATTATATGATATATGAATATATGATTATATATTATATATGTAGGAAAGTTGGTATAATCTGTGTTCACATCAAAATATGCCGTTTAACTTCTTAAAACTTAAGATAGGTTGTATGTAAATGTTTTCAATATATGAAGATGATAGTTATGGTCAATATTCGACACATACTGACGGGTGCGCGCATTAAACTGCCGATTAATTTGGTGATTTAATAACTTCCAAACAAATGATGTTATCTTTAACGTCATAAACACAAGTTATTATCAACCGAAATTAGGATTTATAGCCTTTTTCTCTCTATAAAATGTCAAATATGTATATTTTGGAACTCTCGCGCCCTTGCCCCACGCACACTCGATGCAGAAGCAGGCTGTTCGTGGATCAGTGTGGCACGCAATGAGGCCTACTCACTCGAACTGCTAATCCACACCAAAACGACGAGGAAATAATTTAATATTACAACATGAACGCTTAAACAACATGCACTATTGCTGCAACAGTGTAACGCTATTACATTAGCGCTCACAGCCCAGCAAGAACGAGTACATGGCGAACCATGACAAATACGTAGCGAATACTATCTATATTCCGTCAGTTACTTAAAATATATCCGACAGATACTTGTCTATAACACGTTTTGTACTCATACGCACTGTTAAAATCGGGATAAATGTAGGAAATACGTACCATTTGATATTTAGGCTCCTGTTTTGATTTGTTGATTCATATGACATTGTTTTGATTAGAGGTTTCTGATGTTAGCGATTAGCAATAACACGAAAGCCTTCACAGTTGATACGAGGTCCGAGGTCGCGTGACAAAAGCAGGAGAAATCGCAAACTGCGTGAAAATATCGCAGGCCAGATATAGTCCAGCCTTTGAGTCAGAATTCATAACACCATCAGGGTAATCCAGTTAATTTACTCGTTTTGGTCATGAGAAAAGAGGCGTGCCATAAAACCAAAAACCATAAAAACATTCAAAATGGAGATCACTGTATGGAGATCCGTGGACACCCTGTTTACAACATGTAGTGCGACCTAATGGCCGTATAGAGTTATTACAGCTCGCCTCCTTGACAGTGAGAGTGACAGTGACAGTGACAGTGAGAGTGTGATCTGTGTCTGAGAGGCCTCGTTGAAGTCCTTTTTCTCGGTTACTCTGATTTTGTTTTGTTGTCTCCTTATTCCCTCTTTCACCCACACAAGCCCCCAAAATTGGTAACACTTCATAATACATTTTCTTAATAAAATTAACAAATGTAAATTATTACTCCGTTTTTTCCCCCATGGGTTAATGGCACCTTAAACATACCACAGTAGGCTACTTTCGTGAACATCTTTTTGTCACTATGCACTGCAAAGTATTCCTGATCCACTTAGTCATCACTTGCAACATCTAATGTTTGATATTTAGATAATTATATCTACTATTTAATAATTTCTAAAAAACATTACGTAGCTAATGCGAATACCTGAAATGATCACATTTGTTTTTAGACAAAATATTTGTCCTTTTTAGTTTTGTTCTAGGTGATTCAATCAAATTAGAGTAATAAAAAAAGGATAGTAACACATTGTTTTTCTTAAGTGGGGTTAGGTTTGTTATTAAATTTTTTAAAAGTGAGCTCACATTGACTGATCCAATCATTATGGAGATTAATATAATTATAGAATACTTGAGATGCTATGAAATGCCAAATGTGCTTGACATCAACAGTAAATGTTTAACCTTTTCCTGACGTGGTTATTTTGAGTATAAGTATTACCTTAATTTGATATTCAGAAAACATCTTGTTGTCTCAAAAGTATTTGCCTAAGTTGACAAATTTTTAACTGTAACTTATTGTCCCTATAGTTACACAATATAAATGTAATCCTCCCTTACCACCTTTAAAAAATATTTTGATGAAATTTTATGTGCTATGGCTGCACGATTTGGGGAAAATGTCATATTGCGATTATTGAGGCTAATATTGCGATATGCGATTGCAATATAATAAACAAATGGTACCATGATTCAACTTGCTTGGTTATCAAGGAAAATGCACAAATAGATTACTGAGATTATAACAAATAGAATACATGCTGAAATGTGTATTTTTCAACTCAAACATACAAACTAGCAACAACAACAACAACAACAACTATAAATGCAGTGTTTCATGAAAATAAGATTGTACAAACAAACAGGGACATTTAAGCAGGATGTAACATGTACTTTCTATAAACTCTTTTGAAAAGGAAACTGGATATAAAAGTGTGGTTCACTCAAACCACTAAAACTGTTGTTGTTGTTGTGTATATATACACACATGCACACACATTTAATTGTTGTTATAATTTTAATGTAATTTTTCACATAAGATTGATCTTATGATGATCTCATCAATGATGCAACATGTTGCGAGCTGCAGACAGCGGTGGTGAGAGACGAGCGTCTCCGTGTTAGAGTGCGCATCAGCTGGCGGAACTTTAAATCTCTCCCGTCTCGACTCCCGCTCAGATTGTGTCTCTTCCGCGACCTGTTGAAGCAGCTCTGACCGCACAGATAATGACGGTTTTGGAGTTTGAGCTTATTTACATGTCACGCTCCCGTATTATATTAACTTTAATTATTGATGAAAGAAAGACATATCGCCAAGCTGTGATCTGTGTTTCTGTGTAAGTCCTCATGGTGGTTTAGTGACTCAATCCTAGTGGAATCTCAGATGCCTCCACATCTGAGACCGTCAATCCGGGCATCTTATCACATGGCTTTTTGAGCATGTTACCGTGGAGACATAGTGCATGTGGAGGCTTTATGCTATTCTCTGCGGCATCCACGCACATCTCACCATGCGCCCCACCGAGAGTGAGAACCACATTATAGCGACCACGAGGTGGTTACCCCATGTGTCTCTACCCTCCCTAGCATCCAGGCCAATTTGGTTGCTTAGGAGACCTGGCTGGAGTCACTCAGCACGCCCTGGATTCGAACTCGTGACTCTAGGGGTGGTAGTCAGTGTCAATACTCGCTGAGATACCCATGCCCCCAAAACAGTGAGTATTTTAATGTTTATAAATCAGCTTCATTCTCTTCCATTGTAAGTGCCTCACTGTAACCCAGATTTTTGCTTTTATTTTAAGAAAAGTAGGGGCAAGTCAAATTAAATTTTTGTGGTAATCAGTGTTATTCCACAAATGCTGTCAATTGAGCTAAACTCATTTTGAACCCGGAATATTACTTACAGGTGTGCCTTTAGCCGTTAGCCGTTGTACCAATACATAACTGATACTTAGTTCAAGAGCATTCAAAGTAGATATGTCAAGAAACTATTTCATATTAAAATGATCATTAACTATGATCTGTTAAGCATTACAATGTTGGTTAATGGATTTTTAATAAAGTTTGTTTTTCAAGCAGGTCTGCTCCTTTCATGTCTCATGTTCTCAAGTTTAGCATGTGCATTTTTTTGTTGATACAGCACTGAAAGGTCCTGTTAGTTTAACATTGATCAGATAAGTACTTATGTAACTTTTCACAATGTTTACTCGATACTACCAGAAATTCACTTTGCATTTTGGATGTTACATAATACTAGCAGTATAATTACAAAAAATATATATTTTTAAAGACAAGCATAACAAATATATATAGGGAAAATGAAAAGGTTAATCATATAAAACAAAAATATATCTTTGGAGTTCATAGATTTAGTTTAAACTCCATTACACACACAAAGAGAGTGGGTGGAAACGTGTTTATAAAAATATTAACACTTGTAAGGCAAGATGACAAGGTGACAACAGACAAGCCATTTTCCCCAAATTAATCCATACAATTAATCCATCAGTCGTTTTCATATACCCAACATTCAAGATCACACTTTTTATTCTGATGTGGCAGATTTACCATACAGATTTACAACTTAATTTAGTAAGTTGGTTGTAGTTTATCATTAATTAAAGTAACAGTACATTTGTTTTAGTTAGCAAACATACATTTATTTATATGTAAACATCTACATTAGCTGGTTTTATTTTTATAATCCTGAATGAACCTCAAATGACTGGATGTCTCAAAGTAATTCTTAAGGTTCAGATCAGGTAAAAATAATTCCGGATCTGAAATAATAAATGCTCTTTATGGTAACAATGTTCACTTTTTACAGTGTACTTGGCAGTTAAAATTAATTGCTGCTAAACCTGGGGAAATTATTTATATTAACACCAAATTTAGTTCTGACTGACAATGAACTAAACACTTTCACCTGGATTTCCCCTTCTGTCGCTCTCTCCAAATTGTGTCGGAGAAGCGACACTAGGGGTCTCTCTTGAGCGCCGATATTCACCTCTGACCTATTGAAAAGGGCCAATGAGAGTTGGCAGTCAGTATTTGCATACCCGCTCCGCGATACTGGGTATTTAAGCGGGACAAATACGGAAGTTTAGTCAGAAAATTTCTTCGGAGTCGATGGTCTGTTTGCAGTCTGCTGCGAGAATACACACCCTGAACGTTCCTGTATCTCTGACGATCTGCTTGCTGTTGGATCTGACGGCGCACAACAGCGGCTTTCTCTGTACTTTGCACGGCGTGCATTGTTGCCCCTGAGCGCTTCGACAGCACAGACACACACACACACACACACACACACACACACACACACTGTGTATTAAAAGAGCAATTTCCTGTAAAAGAGCAAATTTCTCTAAAAGAGCAAACACAGCGTTCCGAGATCAGGTAGTGAACCTGCAAGCGCTGCCCCGGGAGGAGGCAGACCCAGCCCTTTCATTGCTATGTCCAGTGCGTGCCCTGCGCATTTACCTGGACCGCACACAGAGCACCAGACGCTCTGAGCAGCTCTTTGTCTGCTTTGGGGGATGGCAGAAAGGAAATGCCGTCTCCAAACAGAGGCTCGCCCACTGGGTTGTCGACGCCATCACACTGGCTTATCACACCCAGGCCGTGCCCCTACCCTTGCGGGTCCGAGCTCACTCACCAAGGGGTGTAGCGTCCTCGTCGGCACTGGCCAGGGGCACCTCCCTAGCAGACATCTGCAGAGCCGCGGGTTGGGCAACACCCAACACCTTCGGGAGGTTTTACAACATCCGCGTTGAGTCGGTTGCATCTCGTGTTTTGTCAGGTCCGAGCCCGTAGAACTCGGTAACACGTAGACCGACCGGCCGGGTGGATCGCTTGCCCAGCGCCCTTTTCCTGACGTCAAGGTAAAGTAGTGTGCCTTCTTCCCAGGGCACCCCACTCCGAGTCGGGCCCCTGGTCGATTCCTCCCCAGCCCTCCGGGTCCGCGGTTCAGCGGAGGAACTCGCCGACCTAAGCCACTGCGGGTACCCTAATGGCTACCCTGTACTGGTATAGGTGCTCCACAGGTAAGGCCTCCTGCTCGGACTCCCCCTGTGTGTAACTCCACGGTTCTGTCCCCTTACGAGCGGACCCCCGTGTCTCCCTTAGGCAGTTACAGCTGCCTCGGTCGCCGTGCTGTAGCAACTCCCCCCTTTCGAGGCTGGATCTACCACCACACCATACTTTCCACATGAGCTCTAAGACGGCCGTGTGACGTGTCTACCACTTTTCCTCCCCAAGAAAAAGGGCAGGTGTGGTCTCCGCAAGGGTCTGGGATAGGACCCCTTCCCTATATGCGTGTAAGGGCCCCGGCCGTGATTGCTCTATGCGAGAAACATAGAGAGAAAAGAGGCCCAGCCAGGCTGGCCCGTTCCCATGTTGGCAACATCGCCTTGTTCCTCCCAGGGTAACCAAAAGGATTCCGATGTTCTTATGGGGCATTGGGGAAGGGTACGTGCAGCCAGGTACGGACGATGCGTGGCACTGGATGGAATCCCTGCCCGCCTCTGTATCGGCGGTTCACGTACACGGTTCAGCGCATGGCAAGATTGGAATGGGTCCCTAGTGTCGCTTCTCCGACACAACGTGGAGAGAGCGACAGAAGGGGAACGCTTGGTTACGTATGTAACCTCCGTTCCTCGAGGGAGGGAACGACACGTTGTGTCTTTCCTCTGCCATGTCGCTGAACCGAGCCACTGTTGTGGCCGGACCATTTCCAGCTCCTCAGAAAAATCCTGACTAAACTTCCGTGATTTGCCCCGCTTAAATACCCGTGATGCGGGGCGGGTATGCAAATACTGACTGCCAACTCTCATTGGCCCTTTTCAATAGGTCAGAGGTGAATATCGGCGCTCAAGAGAGACCCCTAGTGTCGCTTCTCCGACACAACGTGTCGTTCCCTCCCTCGGGGAACGGAGGTTACATACGTAACCAAACAGTTTCTTATCTGTGTATTACAAACAGCTCTTTTGATGAGCTTTGATGCATTGTCTTGAGATACAGTATACACATGTGTTTTTTTATTTTGTTTTTTAAGACAGATACGTGAGAACAGATTGGCTTTGTATCTCCATAACATGCAACATGCATAACATGTAATCATCAGTGATGCATCGTAATTGACAAAGGTAAATATTTACTAAGCAGACAAAGAGGAATCTTTAAAAGTAATACCTTACCAATAAGTTCTCACTACAAATTGACATGCATGAAAAAAAATAACTATTATAGGCATGACTGTCTATTTTTATCTGCTTCAGGCTAAGCTTGTATTGTATGCATTTGGCAGCTATAGAAATTAAGTTGGTCTATATTTGAAGTTGGGATTGTCATGTAAAATGATGTAAAACAAACCATATATTATTATTGTCTTATTGGTTGGTTCTGTAAACTGTCTGGATTAATGAAATCATTGAAAATATGACTGGCCCGAAGGGAACAGGATCAAATAATCAAAAACACACCGTTCTGAAGCAGAAAATTAAAATAATAATAATAGTAATATTTGCAATAATGGCACTCTACTGGTTCCATTAAGTTTGAATGCAGCCTCACAGCCCTTCATATGCAGAACCATATTCACATAAATGTCTCCTCTTCCAGGCAAGCATGGCTGAAATCCAAAGAATACTAAAGATCTAGGTCAATGGATTGCTGCACAGCTATGATGGCTCCCTCTTCTGAAGTGTCTGTGTAGTGCGTATAACAAATAGATACAATGGATAGATAAAAAAAATGCACTGCCTGACCAGTAATCCAGTAATGAAAAGATATTGGTTAAAACCTGTTAAAACATGGTAACAAAATCTGTATATTAATTCTAGACTATAAATAGGGTAGGGTAGTTAATTATAAATTAATTTGATTTGATTTGATTAATTGCATTTACTTTCTAAATTTATATTCGGCAATTATTGCATTTTGAAATACTCATACATTCATGAGTGAAAGAGAAAAGAGTGGTAGGCATGTTCCTGTAGAGTTCTCCTGCATTATTCAAGTCTTTTAATGGCATTGGCTGCAGGCATGTTTTCTACTTTACATGTCACCAGCTCTTCCCTGTCTGAATGCAATCAGAATACACAAAGTACATGTTGCTATTACTTGTTTGAGAGTTGAAGTGCTCCAAGTCTAGCATAGTCAAGTGATTAATAGTATCTGCAGAGAATAATGTATTTTTAGCTGTCCTTAAGAGGCAACAGAAGTCAGCTTGAATTCACAAGTTACACAAACTTTATTATAGCTCAATAAAGAACATTTCTGTATTATTGAATATATAAATGCAACAAATTGTGATTAGAATGAAATGTTGTTGCAGATGAAAAGAAAACAGCAGTTTGCTGTTTGAATCCCACACACAGTTTCTCCAGTCGGTGCCTAGCAACAATTTTTCAGCAGAATACACAAAATTAGCAGGATATGGTTATAGCCTCAAAGCCATCGCTCAGTGGAGCCGAGCCCACAAATTCCTTGAAACAAGATCAGTACATAATGCCAAAGGTTTGCATCCTAAAATAAGCATGTTCTCTCTACTAATTCAGAGAATCTTCTCAGTGCAGACAGTTTTGTGAGAATCATATGACCTGAAAGTCAAATCAGATTTTAGGAAATGTAATGCATCCTGTAAAAAGTGGTAACTTGCAATTGTTACCTTAAAGGAACAGTTCGCCCAAAAATGAAACTTCTCTCATTTACTCACCCTTATGTCATCCAAGATGACTTTCTTTCTTCTGCTGAACATAAACAAAGATTTTTAGAAGAATATTTTCAGCTCTGTAGGTCCATACGATGCAAGTGAATGGGTACCAAATGTTTGAAGGTCCAAAAGCACACAAAGGAAGCGTGAAATGACTCCAGTGGTTAAATTCAGATTATATCTTCAGAAGTGATGTTTCTTCTGCAGAAGACAGAAAGTCATACATATCTGGGATGGCATGAAGGTGAGTAAATTATGAGATCATTTTTATTTTTAGGTTAAATATTCCTTTAGGGTGCTACTTCTACCTGATACTGTATATCCCTTAAAATGTCTTTTGTTGTTGATTGTTGTTGTACTTGAATCAAACCCGTTTATCAATAGATGTTACCACATGAAGCACGATTATTTTAGATTAACATTTGTTTTCAGTGCAGGTAACCTAACAAATGTGCATCTAAATGTATGGATTATATTTATGTATAATTAACAATAATATTCAATATGACTGAATTAACCAGTTACTACATTAACCAACTCTAACTACATTATTAAATACCAACAAGTAATATTTATAGATCATGTCCATTGCTGGGTATAATACCTCTGAAATGTAATCTGGTACTGTTTCTGGTACTGTCAAAGTTGTTGTCAGTAACACAATCTCTTGGATTACAATTTTAAAGTAATATAATCTGATTGATTTTTGATTTTTTTTAAATGAATTCTGACCTAATTCTTGTTTATTTTTATGTCACATTTGAGTTGGAGAAACGTGTACCATTTTGATATAATGTTGCTTAAATGCATCAAAGGAAACTTACTTAATGGATCAAAATATAGATAGAGTTTATGAGTGAAATAAAAAAGGCACTTAAAATGTTTCTACTTCTGCAATTTTGGCACTACAATCCATGGTAACAAATCAGAACAGTAATATTTGAAAATTAACGTAAAAAAAGAAATGTTGCAAAAGCGCATTCATGTAAATTTTTTAAGCAGAGTACAAAAGCAATGTGCGAAACTAAAAATAACTTTACTGCAATAATGCAGTCGGTTTGGCATTTATGTGTGGATAACCGCTCCATCTTCATTGTAATTATGGCTGGTGTCTACGTCTGTATGTGCAATTTACTGCCTTTGCCTAATTAATTTAATCATGTACTTCATAAAAAAGTAACCATAATCTGATTCCGAGAATGTAATTTAATGTAATTACAATTACCAGATTTTTGTAATCTGATTACATAATACAGATTACATGTTATATTTTACCCAGCACTGGTCATGTCAGCTAGAAGATAACAATGGCACATTTTTGATTTTACAGTGAAAGAAATATAAACCAAGTCAGATCAGATATTATGTAATTCTCAAATTACTGTTAATTTAATTGTTAAATTGTTAGATGCAGAATAACATCCATGGAAATGCTGCCTAGTAAATCAACTGGACCCAAGTTTGAGGATCTGTCCATGGTGCTGAAACCAGGATGCACCCTGAGGTCCCCCTCGAATTAATCTCTGGATAGTCATGTTGGATCCATGTTTCATCTTAAATCACATATTTGGCATTTTTGAACAAGTCCATAAATGTCTTAATGACATTTTTGGTTTCAGGTTAACCAGATCATATTAATATGTCTAGCACATTAATTGCATGAGTATATTAGGAAATCTGGAGAACCAGAGTGCAACGCTTGAATGTTTCCATCTGTCATTTTCCTTTAAGATGATGTAAGGCTCATCTCCCTAAGAATGGTCTCCCTCCCCCGTCTCTCCAATCCTCTCACTGCACGCTGCATTCATTCGCTCTATACACTGCTGATGCTCTGGAGTGCAAGGATGCACAAACTTCCTAATGCACCCTCAATTCCAACTAGATATCCTTTTCCTGGAATTTTTTTTAATGCTGGCTGGTGTCAGACACATGAACACTAACAGTTGAAAGTTTCCACAGAGAACAAGGCTCTTGAGAAGTTGATGCTGTCTCTTCCAGGCTGTTTTAATGGTTTTTATCACCAGAACTTGGACTGAAGAATTGGAGGTTACATGAAATGCTAAAAAATTTCCCTCTTGGGTGAGAGCTCTACTATTTCTACTTTTTATTTTTGACAGAAGAAGCAATGCTGGTTCATTAGGCAGATCATCAGGCAATTAATTGCCATATCAATTTGTGGGTGAGGACTAATAATCTGAGGGTGTAGTTTTGATGTACTCATACTTTGAAGCAGGTCTCAGATATGTGCACAACACAATAACGCCTTAGATGGACTGTGGACATCTAAGATAGGGTAGGTTATGTTCCTCTTGACTTTTTGCCCACTATATACAAATAAGACACTTTTGTAAATTTGCGTTTGTATTTTTTAAAGTGTGCTACACCAAAATGGCACTGACTGAAAATTGCAGGACTTATCAATCGCCCAAGGACACTGGATGTGCTCAGAGTTGCTCTTCGGATGTGGTTGAGCTCAATGTGGGTGGACAGGTGTACTACACTCGCTATGCCACCCTCACTAGTATGCCAAACTCACTGCTGGGGAAATTATTCTCCACTAAAAAGGACATCTCCAACGACCTGGCCCAGGACATCAAGGGACGTTACTTTATTGACAGGGATGGATTTCTATTTCGATACGTGTTGGACTATCTCCGAGATAATAACGTCGTGCTGCCGGACTATTTTCCGGAGAAAGGGAGACTTAAAAGGGAGGCTGAGTTCTTTCAGCTACCCGAGCTCGTCAAAATCCTGACACCAGATGATTATATTCATAGTGATTTTGACGACGCGTCCCAGGGAAGCGACCAGAGATTGTTCCCTTCGTCTTACCTGGACGCGCGCGACAGGCGCTATGGCTTCCTCACGGTGGGATACAACAGCTCGTGCGCCGTCGGGAGGGACGTCGATCCTAAAACTAGAGGAATAGCCAAAATCTTCATTTGTGGAAGGGTCGGTCTGGCTAAAGAAGTTTTCGGAGACACTTTAAATGAAAACAGGGATCCCGACAGGCCATCTGAGCGATACACATCTCAGTTTTATCTCAAGTTTCGCCACCTGGAGCGCGCGTTTGATATGCTCGCAGAGAGCGGATTCCACGTTGTCGCGTGCAATTCATCTCTCACCAAATCTCCTCACAACAGACAAACAGATGACAGATTCTTGTCCAATAATACAGAGTATGTCTTTTACCGTAAGTACAGTTTATTTCAATATTTAAATTACAGATTACTTGGATCAAGTGAATTTGATTCAAAGACGTGACATAGCACGAAGCTGTGGGTGTTGACACTTTCTTCCGCAAGTACCACTAGGTGTATGACTTTCTTTCTTCTGACAGATCTACAAACAGCAGTAGATTTTTTGAAAAATATCTTAGCTCTGACCAAAACTTTGAAGCTCTAAAAAGGACATAAAAGCAGAATAAAAGTCAATGGCATAGATTGGGGTTTGGTTTGGGAAGTGTTATGTTTCATTACAACACATTACACAATGCATAAGATCAGTTCAAATTAATGCACAGATAAATAAATATGTATATTCAATGTAGGGATGCCGTGGTGTGAGTTTTTGACAGTAAGATTACCGTCTGAGAAAAAAATAGCGGTTAAACGTTTTTAAGATTATTTGCACATTTTATTATTGTTCAACAGCACTGATGCAAAAAAATGCACGTCATATAACAATTGTTTAAACGTCTAAGTGGACGTGTTTCTGGGGGACATGTGGATGCTAAGGGAAGCTCTACAATAAGAAAACTGATAAACACACACACACACACACACACCCACACACATAAATAGGAGGTAATAAGATACGCTCCAATCTAGGGCACAACACTGCTTATGTACAACCTGAGCTCAGGGCACAACACTGCTTATTTACAACCTGAGCTCAGAGATGTGCTAAAAGGGTTAGTTCACCCAAAATGAAAATTATCTCATAATTTACTCACCCTCAATCCATCTTAGTTGTATATGACTTTAATCTTTCAGCCAAACACAATCAGAGTTATATAAAAAAATATCTAGGCTCTTCCAAGCTTTATAATCAGAATGAATGGTACCTTAGATTTTGATGCCCCAAAAAGCACATCCATCCATCAAAAAGTAATCCATACAGCTCCAGAGGGTTAATAAAGGCCTTCTGAAGCGAAGCAATGTGTTTTTGTAAAAACTATAATCACTGGAACAGCCGTCCGCACGTTCACTGGCTTCCTCTATCCTCTGCACTTTTGAGTTTGTCACTTCTCACCGGCACTTACACTACGCCTACGTCCCGTGAACTCGACTGTCTTGTGAACACATGGATGGCCGTTACCTGGCATCTTTAATTCATCACTTTAAAATCAATACAGCTAAAAATATTGAACTTACTAGTTTGTTGCTGGATGATCAGAGGAACATCCTGTCTACAGTATGACTTCTGCTTTTTACATCCGTCGTCTTCAGTCAGTCATTTAAATGCGGCCAAACAGACCATTTAAATAGCTTTTTAGATGAATATGTCTATATTAGATCTAATTCCTCTGTTATATTTTGGGATTCGAGTGTTTAAGCTTCACTTTCACATGAATTGAATGTTCATGTTCAGTTTATGACACCTGGCCATTAAAGCACCATGCGGCCACTGTGCGTATCCATAGCAACAGCTCCAGTACCCACACAGGCACAAGAGTTTTCACATTCAGGCTAACAAAATCTATCTTACAAAAAACTATTTTATATTATATTATTATTATTATACATGTAAATAAAGCATTTTGCATTTTTTAACCATGGATTCTAAATTCTTACGGTTAAATTAACCATGATGTTCTTAATCACAGTTAATAGTCCCTAATACCAAATTCAGTGCATATTCTTAAATATTTATACAATGTATCATATCAAACATTCAAAAAAAATGTTTAATAAAACATTTACCCTTACTGCTCATCTGAAATGCCTGTCTGCTTTCCTCACCATGAAAAACTACTGATCATTTCTATGGACACCTTTAACATCTTCATTAAAATAAGATCATGTACTGTATTTCATGTTTTCTAAATTCATACAAAAGTTTTGTGTGGGTAACAGACCTACAGAACGAAATTGCATGTTGTCAGCCACAGACTGTCTTGTGAGTTGTATTCCTGTAGGGGGCGCTTGACCCTTTAAAGCTGAATTCTCCATTCATCCACATTTAAATCTAAGAACGCTTTATATCCATTTGGAGACATTTCACACTGGATAGTTATTTTTTAACAAAAACTGATAATCGCAAGGATTCATACCTGTGAATAAAACCCGCCTCAGCATTGTATATATATAAGCATTTTTAAATATCCTCATCCAGTAATAATAAAGGACTGTGAGTTCATGTATCCTTGCCAGCACTGCAAAGGGTTTAACCCCTTCAACAGCATTGGGGCGGATGTCTCCCCCAATTCTACGCGAGTGATAAAAATAATTCAAATTAATAATAAAAATTGGTTAATTCCATGTCTTTAGAAGCGATGGCGTGGGTGAGACACAGATCAAAATGAAAGTCCTTTACTGTCAATCTCAATTTTCACATTCTTAATTTGTTGCCGATTCACATTCTATGTCCTTACCGCCACCTAGGGAGGATAATTTGTTGTGAAAACAGAATTAAATATTGGTCTGTTTCTCACCCACACCTATCATATCACTTCTGAAGACATTAATTTAACCACTAGTTAAATTAATTTAAGATTACTTTTATGCTGCCTTTATGTGCTTTTTGAGCTTCAAAGTTCTGGACACCAATCATTTGCATTGAATGGACCAACAGAGATGAGATATGTAAACAATTATTATTGTAAATGATAGAGAGTGTGAGTAAATGATGAGAGAATTTAAATTTTTGGGTGAACAGTTCTTTTAATTCTGCAATAACACTGTTATCTGCCTCAAACAGCATACTTTCTCAAACGATAACCTTGTAAGTCTGACATGAGTAAATCATGCTCATTTCTGTATTGGACAAACACTTCCCTTCAAATATTAGTAGACTGGATGGAGTTTGTCCACTACTGCTTACTTCTCAGAGAAGATTCAGAAGAATCCAGTTATTTGCTGTAGAGAGAGAGAAATGGAGAGAGAGAGAGAGAGAGAGAGAGAGAGAGAGAGAGAGAGAGCAAGAAAGGCTTTTGAGCTAATGCAGATGATTGAGAATTCCCTGAAGTACAGATCAGGGAGATGAACAGAGTGTGGTATGAATATTTTAGTAATGTACCACAGTGATGGCCGTGACACACTCTCTCACCTTTTCATTTTTTTAAGTTCATATGCTGCTCCTCATTTGGATATACGATTGTTCTCATGCACCTGCCTTCATTAGTGGTTCATTTGGCTCACCGTTGTCTCAACCAAACGGATGTTGCAGCATATGGCCAATTAAAAATCACTTTGTTCTTAATTCCGAATGAATCCCCTTGCAGAACCTAAAAAGAGTGGGGCTGGTATGACAGGGGTGCTTCTGGAGGACAGTCAGGAGATTTGGGGCGAAAGGACATACGGCTGCTTAATGATTTGTTCTCTGTCATCAGTATAATTACTGCAGCGTTCAGCCCCTCCCATAGCCCACACATAATGAGGGAACTTATAACACATCAAGAGCGTTATGTTGCATTTTATTGGAATAGCATGTGATTGCCAGGCTCCTGCGTGCAGGAAACGAAAGACAAATACTATTTGCACCGCTACTTAAATTCTAGCATACAGTATCACTGCAGCATGTTTATTGTGTTTATTTAGAGACCCACAGACACCCTACACCGACCCATACCCCTAAACCTAACCCTAACCTTCCTTTGCAAAAATTAACCAAGATTTAACTACAGTAATCATGGTATCACCATGGTATTTTTTAGTAAAATCATAGTAACCACAAAATTAAACATGGTTACTAGGCCTATATTAAAAAAGTAGTTCTGCACACTGTTATAATATAATATGTTATAATATTCCCTTTTAAAATCAAAATCAGAATGAGCTTTCTTGCCACGTATGCTTCCACATACAAGGATTTTTTTTCCAATGCACAAATACAGCAAGACAGAGATAATAAAAAAAACAAAAAAATAGAATAAAAATAAAAAGTGAATAGAAATAGAAATATACATAGAAATAATGATTTAAAAACAACAGCTACGTTTCGAACAAAACTGTTTGAAAAAAAAAAAGTTTTACCTTTTCAGTTCTAATGAAAGGCTTTTTGCCTTGATCCGGCACCTGTTGAAGTAGTGTTGAATGTGCGTGCATTTCCCCTCTTTACTAGGCCTATATTAACACCATATTACTGTAGTAACACCATGGTTGGTTGCATCAAATTGTAAAAAATAAATAAAAAATGGTTATTACAATATTACTATAGTAAAAATATTTTTATATTCTTTTTTATTTATTATTATAAGTAGTATTAATGAAAATATTAAGCGTTAGGAAACAGAATGGGAAAAAGAGTGGGACAATGGCAGAGGCGAGGCACCCACACGAAAAGGCACAGTTGTATCAGCGTTATGACCCACGCCACTGCAGATTTCTAGTGATACCGCAGGTAAACTAAGTTAAATTTTACATATAAAAATTGAGTGTGGTCTTTAAGCAAAAAGTGGAAATTAACACAACCCAGAGGCACAGGAAGGATTTGAATGTGGGGGGAGACCTATCAAGGCGTGAATCAGTGAAAAGCACTTATTATTTCCGCAAATGTCTTAGTTATATTAATTGCTATGTTCCTGCCACTACGTATTTAAAAAAAAGGATAACTTACAGCACCTTACAGGCATGAAGTTAAAAAAAAAACAGTTTATCATTCACTATAAGCCTTGTTTCAATAATCATGATTTAATTCTTATCAAATCATGTGTTTTTATATCAGTTTACATTTCATACATTTTTATATTTATAAATGACACTCCAAGCTGCACCATTCTGTTTACAGCAGGACTGGTAGAGTTCTGTTTCACTTCTGAGTTTGTTAGCCCTTGAATCCCATGATGAAATTAACCAGTTGCATTTTACAGGCTTGACTGCCTTCTCTTTTGTTGTTACTTCTGAAAACATTACACAAATGACATATTTTACCAATTTAAATGGCCCAAGAGATTGGTAATATATCATTTGTGGTCAAAGGGTTTGCTATCTCTCTTTTGTTTACACTTTTGTGTGGCTCCACACTCATTTTGTCTCTCACATGCTTATATTATGTTGCTCAGTCATCCTTTTTCTAAATGGTTATTTACTTAGGAATAATTCACCCCAAAATTCTCTCATCATTTACTCACCTCATACCGTCCCTGGTGCACATGACATTATTTCTTCTGCTGAACACAAGCGAAGATTTTTATAAAAACATTTCAGCTCTGTATGTCCATATGATGCAAGTGAATGGTGACCAAAATTTTGAAGGTTCAAAAGCACATAAAGGCAGCCTAAATGTAATTCATATACAGCATTGGATGTAATGTGTTACAAAGTAAGGTTACTGTAATTAAGTTAGTAAGTAAAAGTAAGGCATTACTCTTCATTTTTTTTGTACCTGCATTACATATAGACTTTCAACAATTCTATATAAAACAATATTGAATTGAAAATCTAACTGGGGGGAGGGATTAACCCCTTCAACCCATTTAAATGCATTGGCATTATGTCTGTGTGCGTGAACTCACGCCACTATGGGCGATACCACTTATTTTCTATTTGATCCAAAACCAATAATTTGAAGTCCAAAATTTCTTGGGATAAATTGGGTATGTAAGAGGCTGGCACCAGAATGTCTATGGCCAAAAGGCGCTATTTCCGGTAAAAGTCAAAGAACTCTGCGAGAACCAACGTCATAAAACTCTCACATAGAAGATCATCTCCACCTGAGACAACACACCCTACTTAGTAAGGACCATAAAATGCAAATTTCACTCACATCTGCCCCCCTCTCTTACATAACTCACCTCAGGTAATTTTAGAGTCACCTATAACTAAGTTATGACTTATCCTGTTCTGTAATGTAAAAGGTTTTCTGATCGATCGTACATGTTTGGTATTATTCATGAGGTCTCAGAGCAACTGGTAAAACGGTCTCATTCCCTTTCAGCAAAGTCAAATCACAAGTAAGATTTAAGAACTGTGACAGGGTGGAGGGCGGGGCCGGGTCGTGATTATACACACCCGGTCCCTTATCAGGCTAATTAAGCCTCTGAGAGGGATATAGGGAAAGGAGCAGACGAGAACTGGCCTGGCGATATAAACAATATTTTAATGATTAACTTAAACAAAAGACAAACACACACACATGACGGACATGTCCGTAAATGATCTCTCTCACGTCGCACCACCGTCCGCAATCGGCCTTTATCCCTCTCGGAGGCTTAATTAGCCCGATAAGGGACCGGGTCACTTATCAACCCCACCCGGCCCCACCCTCCGCCCTGTCACAGAACTTAATAAAATACTTCATCCTCTCAGGGACATGCCCCTCCCAGATCTCTCACAGGGACCAGATGCTGTATGCAGATTAGGTGCATTCTTTGTAAACATCAAACAACCTACTCAATCACAAGTTTCAAAGGTCTACTTACAACCTCCTAAACTATAAACCAAATCTTGAATAACATCAAACACACACATCTGAAATAACAATAGAATCGTTTGGTCCTTAAGGAGAGATGACAAAGGAATTGGGGAGTCTGTAGTCAGATCTCCCACACAATTGCTGTGTTTAGTTTTTCTCTACCAGTTATGCAATTCTTATTTCTTATGTTTTGATAAATGTTTAAATTTGACTTATTATTGATGAATGTATTATTTTAACTGGTAAATTAATTGTTACATTTAAGTTTATTCTGATTTACTATGAAACTATTGTCTTTAGTAGATTACGTTAGGTCCATGTTTCCGCAAATCTACGACCAGGTTGTGGACTAAAGCTCAGTTCTCAGTGGAGTATTGGGCACACCGACTGAGACTTTAAGGCTCAGACTAACAAATTGGCATTAGTTCAAGTGTATTTAGAGTGTACAGGCTCGATATGGAATTTCCATTTAGGACAACATGAAGTTGTCAAGCCTAAATAGGGTGAAGTCTAAACCTCTGGTTATTGTAATATTTTCTAGATAATTGTACATAGGAAACTATTGCATGTTTATATAAAGCTATTTTAACTTTTTGGTATTATTGGTCTATCTTTGTAAATGTATTGGTCATGACCTCTGGGTAGAAATAATGTTACTCTAATTAAGCGTTTTCTATCTAAGGGGACTAAACAGAATCCTTTATATAAAAGGGAAAGCATGAGCAGCCAGCTAATTAGTATTTAGTCAATTACTGTTTTAATGACCAATACTGGCGTATTTGTGATTGTGAGATCCGCGTACAAGGCCGGCGCGAGACTCTCAAAGTGACAGGAATCCAAATGAACCAGTACAATATAAAAAAAGAGTTAAATACGATGATCAAATGTTAAACCAAATTTAATAATAATAATTAAGATTGGAACATTAATATATCCTTGGAAACTTTATAATTGGAGTCAGATAAAATAAACGTGAATCATAAAATTAATAATACAGTTATTTAATTGGAATGAAATAACTTAAACTTAATGCTTATGATAAGATAGAACGAGCAGGAGACCTTCATCCACACCACTGGATACTCTCCTTGGGCCATTGGGTGGCCTCCACCTTACAGGCAATTTAAAATGTAATTTTTAGTCAGAAATCAAGTAATTTTTTTTAGATATTTTTTACATTTGTGAGCCTAAACTGAAAATTTGTAGACTTCTGTTTTGTTTACCCTTACAAAATTTAACTATGGTTTCACTACAGTAACTATAGTTTAACCATGGGATTTAGGTAAACCATAGATACCACACAATTAACCATGGTTACTACTAGAATATTACTGTAGTAAAACCATGGTTAGCTATTTTTGAAATGACTTATTAACAACAATTACACACAATTATAAGAATTAAGAAATGTCACCTTTAGATATGTTGTTATTTTAGCGTGTATTTACTGCAGTAGCAGTGGTGTAGCAGTGTCTGAAGAGGTGGGCATACTGTGAATTTATGAAAGACCCCACCCAATCTCTAAAATTAATTTACATTTATATACAGTACATATGTAAAATGTAAAAAGAAAAATATATATTTAATTTTTTCCATAAAAAAAAAAAAAAAAAATGACGGCAAGTTTCTTGCTGGCATGGTGTAGAGTACGCTGCTAAGTACCACGGTATGGCAGCTTGATGTTAAATACGTATTTAAATTAATAGGTGTCATTAAGCTACTATGGCTACTTTTATTAGGCTACTATGAAAATTGTTAATACTTTATTATTATTATTATTATTATTGATGTTCACAACACGTTATCTTATTATACCATGTATAGTCTACATAAAAATGAGAGGTTATTTTTTTTATTTGTGTACTATTGTGTGCTTTTCTGTGTATAGTGAAATTGTTTTCCTACTTAGAAAAATTAATTTAAATGATTTGATATCATGAAAAAATGTACAATCGACAGCAGTAAAAGGCAAAAAAAAGAGCATAAAAAATTGGCAGGGGTGCAATAACATACAGAATTTTCACAAAGTTTAATATCGTTAGTTAAATTGAAATGTATGTATATATATAATACATTTACAGTGCAAATTATGGTTACTCCAGGGATGCTTGTGCATCAGGTGCTGAAATTCACGTCTCGCGCAGAACTGATGGATTTTAGACACTGTGTCAAGTTCTAATGAGCTTCAGTATTTAAAAATGCACCTCAAGAAACCTGCGTTCTACTTCGTTTGTTGCACTAGCTTGTTTTTAGTCCAGGTGTCATTAAGATTCAATGTTCTGAAGAAGTTCAGGTGTCAGCGAGGACGTCATGTGACTGTTGCACCGTTACACATGAATCAAGATGGTAAAGTTTCAGTCCAAATAAAGTTTCAACGTGTGATAAACAGTTGGCCAATATTTTCCCCTTCTGCTCTGTTTGGCTGAGGGGCCGCTGTGCTTTGTTAAAACTGTTTACTGTTACTATACCATTACAAATGTTGCCTACGATCAGGGGTGCTTAAAGGTAACCCTGGGCTCATGGGCTTGCTGGTCCGCTAAGGCCCCCTTGAACAAGCACTACACAGACACCTTCAACGGTTGCGCACTGTCATCATGTCAACAACTGCGACTTCAGCTGAAAGCACTTATAAGCGCTCCTCCCACTGGGCCCCATGGGAGTAGTAAGCCCCTGGGCTTCAGCCCGTATAATCCCATGCGTTAATGCACCCTTGCCTATGGTGCTTACATGAAAAACAGCTTTTTGCAACAAATGTACTTGCTTGGAGAAGAAATTATAAAGAGAGTGATCGATTTTGAGTAACAGATTTTATTAACCATTTAGGAAAAGTTTAAGAACAGTTCAAGAGTAATTTATTTGATGTTATAGGATTTATTTGAAATAATTAAATTAATAATTTGACGTATATCCTTTTGTTGTCCATCTGGTCAAAGTTAATATGATTTTTAGAAAGTAATTAGTAATGAGTAATTTAATTACATTTTAGACAGAGTAATAAATACAGTAACCTAATGACAATGTAGAAGATGTAATTAGTAATTAGTTACATTTTTGGTAACTTACCCAACACTGTTTATAAGACTTCAGTGAATAAATCTATATTTTCAAAAGCGATATGATAAATGTGGGTGAGAAACATATATTTAAGTCAGTTTTTACTATCAATTTCATCTTTCATATTCTTCTTTTGTTTTTGATGATTCACATTCGGAGTGCATATCACCATCTACTGGGCAGGGAGGAGAATGTATAGTAAAAAAGGACTTTAATATTATCTGTTTCTCACCCACACTGATCATATGGCTTCTGAAGATTTGGATTTAACAACAGGGGTCAAATGGGTTACTTTTATGCTCCCTTTATGTGCTTTTTGGAGATTCAAAATGTTGGTCACCATTTACTTTCATTGTGAGGACCTACAGAGCTGAAATATTCTTCTAAAAATCTTTGTTTGTGTTCAGCAGAAGAAAGAAAGTCATACATCTAGGATTGAAGGTGAGTTACTGATGAGAGTATTTTCATTTTTGGATGAACTATCCCTTTAATCATTTAGCATGCCTTCTGCAGGTTGTTGACATTTTTTCTACATTATTTGCACCAACTGCTAAGTTTTGTCTCTGCATTAATTAATAGTTGTGATTAATGGCCAAAGATCACAGCCACCATTATTTCTGCTAAGCAGAGAAATAAATTGCTTAAGCATCCTGCAATTCATAAACCTCTCCCACATATTCACATTTCATAGCTGCATTCTGATGGAACTCATTTTCTGATTTATTTCCCTGTCTTTATTTATTGCATGGATCAAACATGACATTCAAGTTTGACTCAAAATTGTGATGATGTTGTAAGGCTCAGAGATCTACAGTAAACAGTTTAAATTCCAAACACATTGTACATTGATAAAATGAAAAATGAAAAAAGAAAAAAAAAAAAACGAATATGTAAAATATTGACACTTTTTTCATCCTCTGTAGTGTTCATACAACACAAGAATAAGTACATAAATATTTGGCCTTTCTCATGCAAGCAGATTCTTTGTGAAAGCATTTATTACTGACAGGATTGGGGCGTAATGGAATACGTGTAATCGGATTACGTATTTAAAATACGAAATACAATTTTCAATTGTACAACAGTTACAATTTAAATAAATAGTAATTAGAATATGGTTACATAAAAAAGTATTTTGATTACTAATGAGATTACTTTGCATTTTATTTGTCATTTGTTTCATTTAATATTTAGTCCTTTCAGATAGAAAACATTTACTATAAATCCCTATAAATTATTGAATTTAAAGTGCAATAGCAGTGAAACACTTTCTTATGATGTGTTACATTCATATGCGCAGATGGAGAAGTACGTTTGAAGTAAGTTTGGAGCAGAAGAAATAGAAATAAACCTTGTGTAAATTGTCAGCTTTACGCTAAGTTAAAATGCTATTTCTAGCCATTTTACATGCACATGTTACCAGCCACGATCATATTTTTTTTATCAGAAAATTCACATTGGATCATAATTTCTTTATTTGCTGAAGAAGTAATCCAAATTATTTACAATGCATCACTGACCTTGAGTAATCTAACAGAATATGTTACAAATGACATTTTACAGCATGTAATCTGTAGTGGAATACACCCTCCCAACCCTGGATACTGATGCTCTTTGCTCTTTAGATCATTATCGGTAACAATATATCATCAAATTGACTGGTCTACCCTTCTGACCATTAAGGACCAAAACAGTATAGCTAATTATTTACATCACAATCATGCTTGAAAGCTTTTTAATTACAAAGCTGTCAGATGTTTCTTAAGGTCACCTTCTCAGCTGCTTAATAAGATTGATAATATATGAAAAGTTTTGTTGTCTTAAAGCAGAACAGAAAGGCAATGAAGTTCAACTGAAGCTGATGCAGCATGAATAATTGTCTCTAAATTCAAAACCTAGAATCTAGATTAGATTAAGTTTTACACTACATGATTTTGTATTTCATGTAACACAACATCATGACACAGCCTGCCACATTGTTTCCAGACCAGTGCAGCTTTGACATTAGTGGGGGAGAGTCAAGTGTGGATCAGGGATTGTATTAGGCCCATAGCACACAGTTTGCAAGCTGGGCAACTAAGCTTGTCAAAATACGACATGGTTAGAGAGAGTCAGAGAGAGAAAGCTTATTTTGGCTATATCCTCCCAGAACCTCATGTCAATATGTAGTTTCTATTATGACTGTGAATGCAAGTGATTTACAGTCATTATCGAACTGGCACAGAGATGAGAGAAAAGAAAGAAAAGAAAATCAATCATGTCACCAATAAGGGATTTGATATGGGACAGATCCAAACTGCTGTACGGATAGAGCCACTTGGCCACCTGAGATGGAAGGCGAATCAAGAACAGAGAAAGCAGTCCAAGAGATTCCCCAAACAGAACCAGCCTTATCCAGCATGTTAATGGTTTTCATGCTCAAGAAATCTGTGAAATTACATAGGCACTGAACTGAGGCTCGGAACATGGCATAGATGCTTTGCCTTTATTAGACAAATCCTGTTGCAATTGCTGTTCAGTTTCACTGTTAGCAACGTTTTATGAATAAGTTATCCCAGTTATTCCAAGCTTATTAATAGGACCTTAAGCAAAATCTTGTAATATGTGTATAGATAAAGAGCAAGAGAGGCCCTAAATGTCTACTACATTCATATATGTATACATTCTATGAATGTTCTTTTGGCTATACTTTCTAAACCATTTGACTTTTAACGTTTATTCCAGTGCAATATATGTATATTTCCCATCAAATGAATCCCAACTCCCCAGCCTTCTACATGACGCTTCCTCGAAAGCCGCCACTCTCCCCATCTCCGTGCAACATTCTTTTTTCTTTTTTTTTTCTCACCTATTTCTCCCCAATTAGGAATGCACAATTTTCAACATGCTCTAAGTCCTCCTGGTGGCATAGTGACTCGCCTCAATCTGGTGGCAGAGGACAAATCTCAGTTGCCTCCGAGTCTGAGACCATCAACCCACGCCTCTCAACGGCTTGTTGAGCACATTACCATGGAGAAAAGCGTGTGTGGTGGCTTCACGCTCTCCTCTGCACAACTCACCTTGCGCCCCACTGAGAGCGAACCACATTATAGCGACCACGAGGAGGTTACCCCATGTGACTCTACCCTCCATAGCAATCGGCATTTGGTTGCTTAGGAGACCTAGCTGGAGTCACTCAGCTTGCCCTGGATTCGAACTTGTGACTCCAGGTCTGGTAGTCAGCGTCAGTAATCACTGAGCTACCCAGGCCCCCATACGTGCACCATTCTTGAAATGATAGCATTCCAGCCAACTTCCATCCCCTTAAAAAATTTGTCTGCCGATCATGACACTGGTTAGAACCCAGTTTTTTATGTGTTTATCTACTATATTGATGACTGCCCCATCTCCTAAAATACTCCTAAGAGTCTGGGGTAAAATGACATTTGAGTGCCCAATACATCACACCTAAAACTCTGAACCTTCAACCAAAATTCTTGGATCTTAACACACCACCAAAAAACATGGTGTAAAGTGGGTTATGGGAAAGGAGGAGGCGAGAATAAAAAATAATATAATATAATTAGCTTAAAGCAAAAGTTTATGAGCCACACCTCCCACCACCACCCCTGGAAAATCATCTTCCTTTCTTATTGCGGCTGCTAATGGTTCCAGTGCAAGACAGAACAATAATGGGGAAAGAGGGCAACCCTGCCGGCTTCAAAATAATCTGAAATTAATCAATTTGTTTCTACCGCTGCTACCAGGTGTCTATAAATAATCAGGGTCTGATTATTTGGCACTGACCACATGATATTGATGAAACGCCTAATGTTATCAGAACAGCTAAGGCTCTGAATAATCCCCACCTGATCAATATGTATAAGAGATGTCATAACTTTACTTTATCGGTCATTTTTGTTTTTACAATATTTTAATGTCTAGCTGGATCAGGGATATTGGACATTAACTTTTACACTTACTTGGATCTTTGTACTTTTTAAGAATCAGACTTATCCAGATTTGTGTCATGGTTGGAGGAAGCTTTCCATTCTTTAATGATTCCTTATAAATTTCTAGCAAAAGTGGAGCCAGTTCTGTAGCATAAGATCTAAAAAATTCAGCGGCAAAGCCATCTGGCCCCGAATCCTTGCCTGTGGCAAGGCCTTAATTACCTCGCCAAGCTCCTCCAAGGTTAACTCGGAATCAAGAGAATTGTTTTGCTCAGTCGTCAGTCTAGGAAGTTCTAATGGTTCCACAAATGTTCTAATATGACATGGAACTATAAAGATCAAGATAGAATTCTTTAAAAGCATTATTAATATAATTGGTATCGAGGTAAATATTTCCCCACCAGCAAAATTCACTGAAGGAATGGTAGAAAAAGACTCTCTCTGTTTTATATATCTAGCCAAAAGCTTCCCTGCTTTGTCCCCTAACTCAAAGTATTACTGTCTTGCCCTGAATAGCAAAAACTCCACCTTTTGCGAAATGGTATTATATCTGTATTTCAAAGGGGTCAATTCTCGGAGGCCATTAGACAACATTCGGTGCTTCAGCTCTGCTTCAGCACTTTTAATATTCCCTTCCAATTCCATGGGTTCTTGTGCTTTGGAGTTTTTGGTGAATGAGGCATACTGTATGATCTGGCCCCTAAAAACTGCCTTAAGTGCCTCCCGAGCCTTGCCCACAAAGGACCAGTCGGTCTCCATAAAAACATTGATTTCATACTTTAGCATTGTATGATTTCATACTTTAGCACTGATTGAATTCAGGATTTTGTAAAAGGGATACATTAAAGTGCCAACAATGTGATTTATTTTTCTCTGTATGTGGCAACACCTCTAAACACACCAGGGTATGATGTTTACAATTGAGCAATCAACAACAGATGAAATGAGGGACTTAGATATAAAAGAAATCTATTCTGGAGTAAATCTTATGGACTGATGAAAAAAAAATTTATAGTCCCTACCAGATGGGTTCAAAAGTCTCCAAATATCTATAAGACCAAGATTTGTACACATCCTGTGAAGCATCAATGTTGCTCTAGGGGGGTTGCACACTTTTGCTTCACTATGATCAAGGACTGAGTCCATCAAAAGATTAAAGTCTCCTCCCAATATTATAGCATGAGGGGTGACAGTGGCTTGCAAAATCCCTTCAAGATCTATAAAAAAGCCCTGATCATCAATGTTAGGTGCATAAATATTTGCTAATATAAGATTTTACCCCTGAATTTCTGCTAAAACAATAATGACTCTTCCTATCCATCATCCATCTTCAACCGCTTATCCGAAGTCGGGTCAGCGGCTCCAGCATGGGGCCCCAAACTTCCCAATCCGGAGCCACATTAACCAGCTCTGACTGGGGGACCCCGAGGCGTTCCCAGGCCAGTGTGGAGATGTAATCTCTCCACCTAGTCTTGGGTCTTCCCCGAGGCCTCCTCCCAGCTGGACGTGCCTGAAACACCTCTCTAGGGAGGCGGCCAGGGGGCATCCTTACCAGATGCCCAAACCACCTCAACTGACTCCTTTCGACGCAAAGGAGCAGCGGCTCTACTCCGAGCTCCCCACGGATGACCCCGAGGTACTTGAACTCCTTCACTTGGGGCAATACCTCCTTCCCTACCTGGAGTACGCACTCCATCGGGTTCTTGATGAGAACCATGGCCTCAGATTTAGAGGTGCTAATCCTCATCCCAGCCGCTTCACACTCGACTACCAAGCGATCCAGTGAGAGCTGAAGGTCACTCTTCCTAAACATATGTAACTCTTCTTTGGATTGCATATGTTTACTTATCAGTTTAATGACTTCCCTGCTTCTGAGCCTTTTTTAAATTACTTTTAACCAACTAGACCCAAGTTAATTTTTTAATGGATGTACAGTCATTTCCCCTCCCAGTTAACACAGGTCCATTTTAGGTATTGTATGAAAACCTCATAAGAATATACACACACTGAGCACTTTATCCTTTGCTCTCAATTCTTTGTGAGATGGATTACATGATGTTGGAAAAATTGGAAGTAACCATTAGAAGATGGGTAATTTGTGGCCATGAAGGGATGCACATGGTCAGCAACAATACTCTAATAGGCTGTTGCATTCAAGCTATTATTGACTGGTGTTAACAGGCCCAAAGTGTGCCAAGAAAACATTCCCCACATCATTACACCACCGCCACCAGCCTGAACTGTTGACACAAGGCAGGTTGGGTCCATGGATCCATGCTCTTGGTGCCAAATTCTGACCCAACAATCTGTGTGCCTCAGCAGAAATCAATATTCATCAGACCAGGCTATGTTTTTCCAGTCTTCAACTGTCCAGTTTTGGTGAACCTGTGCCCACTGCAGCCTCAACTTTCTGTTCTTGGCTGATAGAAGTGGAACCCGACATGGTCTTCTGCTTTTGTTGCCCATCCGCCTCAAGGTTTGACGCGTTGTGCATTCTGACATGCTATTCCGCTCACTGCAGTTGTACAAATTGGTTATCTGAGTTATCGTAGCCTTTATGTCAGCTCAAACAAGTCTGGCCATTCTCCGTTGACCTCTCATCAACAAGGCATTTCCTTTCGCAGAACTGCTGCTCATTAAATGTTTTTTTTTCCCCATTCTGATGGTTGATGTGAACAATAACTGAAGCTCCTGACACATATATCTGCATGATTGTATGCATTGCATTCTGCCACACGATTGGCTGATTAGTTAATCACTTGAATAAATAGGTGTACAAGTGTTCCTAATAAAGTGCTAAGTGAGTGTATTTGCATGTATCAAGAATGTTTTACTCTACTGTACTCTTGAGTCAATCTTTTTCATAAAACAACTGTTTCTAGAATCTTCATCTCTAGAGGCAGTGGCTCTTCTTTAGTGTTAGATAATGCTTGCTCTCCCAACACCCTCCCTTGTCAACTTGTGAAAGCTTTCCTTCTCCACATCTCAAAAGAGACTACTGTAGTGATGACAGGGCCTCTGTCATCTCATTCTGGTGGTTTCATTACACCCCATCAGTTCTTTGAGAGGGGTCATGACTATGTTGAGATGATCTGGGCTCTCCAATCTGTCCATCTGGCACTTCTTCGCCTCAGACACACATGTCTAACAAAAGAAAAGAGATTGCAGCTCATGTCAACATAATTGTCACATTGCCTGTAATCTTCCAGCACAAAGCCTCTGGATCGCAGAGAGACCGGGATTGGTATGACATGTCCTTGGATTAGGACAATGAGTGCTTATTAAATTCAACCATGTCACATCCTTCTGTCACCCCGCCTCATTTCAGATCAGCTCATCTGATTCGTCAGCTCTTTTTACATTAGGACACCTCATACGAATTGCGATCAGGGTAGGATTGACACCCTTAAAATTCAGACTTCTTGAACTTATGGTGATTTCGGTGATGTAAAGTCAAGGGTGGTATTGACTTTTTACACATGTGGCACACTACATATGTACAAAGTTTAATTTTCTTCTATACCAGCTTTTTTCATCCACATAGATGATTTATCTATTTGACTGTTCCCCCACAAGCACAAAATTGGCCTATTTTACACATTAACAAGGAGATAAACATTACTTAACTTTAGGCTAACATACAGAATGGTGATTAGATGTCATACTGCACAGGTCAAGGATGGTCTTGAATTTTAACCATGCTGACTACAGGGTTTATATTTCCTAGATACCAGCCTTTTTCCTCTGCAAAGTCGAGTAATCTAAATGACTGTTTCCCCACAAGGACAAAATTGGCCTATTTTGCACATTAACAAGGAGATAAACATTACCAAACCTCAGGCTGTGTCAAATCCATAGTGGAGGGTCTTGTATCTCTATTTAGACCTTAATCAGACATAGACACTGTATATTTACACAGACCTCTTTTAACAAGGCCCCTAAGCTAAACCTGAGACACAAAAACGATTTATCAACAGCATTCATGTGGCGTTGATTTAGTCTTTATCTTGTTGTCTGTACTTTTCCAAAGGATGAAAGTATTGCACAGGATACTAGAAATCAGGATCAGTAGAATGTGAATATAAAGTTAACCTGGAGCATGTTGCAGTAACAATGCACATTAAAAATGATCGCAATCAGGCATTTATGCAATAATTGAAACAGGCTTGTTGACTTTGCAACTGATAAACTTTTTTGTCACTGTAAAAAAACATTTTGTCAAGTAAACTAAAAATGTAGTAACATAAGTTTAATTGGTTAAAAGTATGATTTAATATGAATTAATCCGCCTGGCTACATTACTGTAGGTTACATCAACAAAATTATTTTGAAAATTTCTTGTGATCTGAATGAAATTAAATTAGGAAATCAGTGGCAATACTCTGCTCTAGTCACTTTCTTCTACAGTGCAGAGATGTCTTTACTAATTTCCCATATCAAACCAATCTGTTAAAAATGAAGAGATTAATAAATAAAAAATAAAAAAATGCCTTTATGGTCTGAAGCTAGATACCTTTAGAAGGAATTGTATTTTTATCTTAGTAAAATTAATGGTTGTCATTGTAGTGTGGAAAGGCAGAGAACCACAAGCATTTGTGTGTGTGTGTGTGTGTGTGGGCAGGTTTAAGTGGTTCATGGGGACTTTTTTATAGGTTACAAACTGGTAATTACAAGGGTATTATGCTATAAATGTGGTTTATGAGGACATTTCTAGTGTCCCCATAATTCAAATCACTTATAAAACATACTAAAAGAATTTTTATTGAAAATGTAGAAATGCAGAAATTTTTTTGTGAGGGTTAGGTTTATGGGTATGGTTAGGGGATAGAATCTATAGTTCATGCAGTATAAAAATAATTATGTCTATGTCATCATAATGATGACTTACATGTGTGTGTGTGTGTGTGTGTGTGTGTGTGTGTGTGTGTGTGTGTGTGTGTGCGTGTATTTATCACTTTGTGGGGACCAAATGTCCCCATAAGGATAGTAAAACCCGAAATTTTTGACCTTGCGGGGACATTTTGTCGGTCCCCATGAGGAAAACAGCTTATAAATCATACTAAATTATGTTTTTTAAAAATGTAAAAATGCAGAAAGTTTTCTGTGAGGGTTAGGTTTAGGGGTAGGGTTAGGTTTAGGGAATAGAATATAAAGTTTGTACAGTATAAAAACCATTATGTCTATGGAAAGTCCCCATAAAACATGGAAACACAACATGTGTGTGTGTGTGTGTGTGTGTGTGTGTGTGTGTGTGTGTGTGAGTGTGCGTGCGTGCGTGCGTGTGCCCTGGCTTGGTGAAAACAGCTTCCACAAATGCCTACAGGGTTGTGGTGAGCATGATTGGATATCTTTCCTGGCATATCAAAACAAATCTTGATTTTTCAAGAGCTGTGATATTTATTCTTTCCCTTTGTGTTTGTAAATAGGCCTCATATTTTAAGCTGGACAATCTTGGATCCTTACAGCCCTAAGGAAATTTTTTATTGCTCAGAGGTTGCTCTTTCACAGCTCTGAAGACGGAGTTATTTGTGATGTAAAGGAATATTCCGGGTCCAACACAAGATCAGCTAAATCAGCTAAACGCCACCAATAACAGCCACAACTAACATTCATCATAACATAAAATATAACAATCTCTAGTGCTGGATCACCACTTATTATAACACACACAAACAAAATGTAAACTCCTGCTCAAAAACTGGAGTTGTTTCTTCTGCATTAGACACTTACGAAAGCTATTTAAAAAAAAAATTGTGGACAAAATTGGCAAAGGCAAAAAGTGGGAGGGACAAGTCCCATCTATCCCACCCGTAAATGACTCCTAGGTTGGAAAGCATAGTCCAGATAAATTTCTCTTATAAGAATTTGATGACAAATGTTTGAATTCATATTGAAATCTTCGAATATCTTGGCAGATCTAAGCATAGTTGTTGATATCTCTTCTGATTGCAACACTGTAAAATGTTTGGCAGGTAACCTAAAAATATCGTGGCTCTGTGTCGCTCACGGCCCACCATTAAAGAGATTTCAATCATTGTTTTTATAAACTATGGGAGGGGAAAGAAGATTAAGTAATCACTCAAAAGCAACTAATCTTAACTCTTGGTACTGTTTTCTAGTAGACATAATCAATTATTAATGCCATAGTTTTTATAAATTAAACTTATCTCCAACCTAATGCACAGATCCATAGCAAGCACTCATTGGTGTCACCAGCTCAATGCAGGTCATAAAGAAAAATACATTACTTGCTGCAATATTCCCATGACCTGTAACATCAGTTGCTCAATGTGAGCATTACAGGTTTGAGTGTTAATAAATAATGCATAGAATTGCGCCACACTATTTTTAGGATTTTAAAGAGAGCTCCTGCCCAAGGAGCCATATTACGTAAAGCATACTGCTCAGGAGAATTTGTATCAGGAGCACTCTCAGGCATTTACTGTAGATGCAATGCATTACGGGTAGGTGGGTGGGTGCCCCTTGTGATGAGATTGTCTCTGCTCAAACCTGGTGCCAAATGCATCTCCCAAGATTGTGTAATTCATGAGAATGCACTCACATACGGTAACTGATTTAGCTCTGCAGATAATCCCCAGCCATAATGGGCCTGCAATATGATCCCAGCAGCTGTATGCCGCTCTGTAGACTCTTTGAGATGAGAATACAGACAGCGGATGGGTGAATAAAGCAAAATGCAATCAATTTCTTGTCTGATAGATACTGTAGCAATGATCTTAGTGAGTATTAATGGTAAACAACACAAGATTTGCCTAATGTCCTGCTGACAGAGCCATTTTATATTACCTATATATACCTCTTACAGTAATCCTGATAAGCCATTATAGGGGAATTGTGGCAGGGCGGAGGGCGGGGCCGGGTCGTAATGCTACACACCCGGCACCTAATCAGGCTAATTAAGCCACTGAGAGGGATGAGAGTGACCGAAGACGGCAGTGCGACAGAGAGAGAGATTTACCGGCAGCTGCCCGACACCTGTGTGTATTTGTGCCTTTTTGGTTCAGTTTATTATTAAACTATTATTTATATTGTCAAGCCAGTTCTTGACTCCTCCTTTCCATTAATCCCTTTACACTGGAGGGATGCACCGTAGTAGAGTCCTACCATTTCTCTCTCTCCTCTCTCTGAATAGGGCATCTGAGGACAACAGTAAGTTTAGCAGCACTTCAGCCCAACTTATTTTAGTTTTATGATATTGCTATTGGTGCTTTGCTCCAGTATTTTATTTGCAGTCCCATTTGGATGCACCATCCATTTGAAAAAGAGGAGAGGAGAGAAGTGAAGGGGAGGGTTGGAGAGGAGAGGAGAGGAGAGGAAAGGAATGGTGAGGAGAGGATTGAGGATGTGAGGGATACTGATCTTTTATGCAGGAAATGTTCTGCCTCTTTTGGTGTCAGATTCATGGATTCCCATTAGAAGCATACTAAACTTTTTTTAGTGCAATGCAATCACACTGCCTCCGATTAGCTTGTTATTACATTCAGCAGAAACTATTTACAACTCAGTTGAATAATTTTGTAATTAATCAGTGTAAATAAGCTGCTTTTGGGAACAAACACAAATTGTTGCTTCTGGGAAGACATAAAATATTGTTTCTGCTTCACACACAGTGAGCTAGATTACAAATTTGTTGTCATCATTAACTAATAACATACTCCGGCATAAATTACAACCCTTATATGCAGAGGATGGCTCATAGGTTATAACTCTTTTTAACAGTGTGTCAAGCTGATGGGAAAAGGCTTGAAATTGTACACATGAGAGAGAGAGAGAGAGAGAGAGAGAGAGAGTGTGAGAGAGAGAGAGAGAGAGAGAGAGAGAGAGAGAGAGAGAGAGAGAGAGAGAGAGAGAGAGAAACAATAACGGGAAGATGAAGATCTGATGACCCCTGGGGAGAAAATGTTTGAAAATATTTACCCCAAAAGAAGAAATATTTAATTGTTTCAGCCTGGCTTCTTCAGCCAATCTCAATGGAAAGGTGTCACCACTCTGTCAGCACTAAGTAGCATCTCAGACACATGACAATAGTCTCAAAAGTTTCCATCCAAAACTTTCATTTATGTGGAAATTTGGACAAACAATTTGAAAATAAAGCAGCATTTCCATCCCATATATTTTCTGGGGAAATTGTCACAAAATAGAAATCTAAAATTAAAGTTGAAGCCATTGTGGCTCTTTTATTAAATTGAATAAATTCTTACTGGCTGTTAAGAGCATGAAGACAAAACACAAACTTCATGTTTGCTAGCATTCAATAGTAGCCTGCTGTTACTAATATCATACTAATACTATCATTTTGATGACAGGCTTTGGTATTTTAGAATTACCCGAGCAACTTTTGAGATGATATTTATGATATTCTCTGAGCAAACTGTGTTCATGTGGCTTACTGAGGCAAAGTCACGTGATATTCCATTGTAGTTTATGCACAGGTCTTCTTATTGAATAAAACATGTGCTCCAAAATTAAAATAAAGAAATCTATTGAATCCCAGCTAATCAGGGTGTTAATATTTAAGATTAGGATAAAAATAAATTAGCCTCCAATATTAACAGTATATGTACAAATTTTTTATTTTAATGTGAGGTTTTAGGACCTTTATTAAGTATAAGGGTGAATCTCATGAAGCTTGTCAAGACCATGTCCAGGTCAAATTTCACCCCAAAATCTAAATAATTTTATTGTATTATATTTAGTATTAAGAAAATTATGCCTGATTTTATGACAATTAAGAATTTTAGCATTGTGTCATTATTTTCATCTAAATTAAGCTTTTTCCCTTATTCTCATTACTTAATACAGTAACGACAATCATCCTGTCGAGACATAATACATTTTTTTTATTATTTAAATCAGCATAAATTGAATTAACTATAACTACCATGATATATCAATATTTTACATAATACAATTTAAACAATATATTGTTGTTTTTATCATTCACAATCGCAATCAGATTTATTTGATTTATTATTTTTTGCATTACAGTAATGAGTATTCTGTAGGAAAATGGCCCTAAAATTTTCTCTGGGCAAAATATTTGTTCTTTTTTATTATTGAAATATGACCTGGACATGTTTTTGACAGTTTTCATGAGATTTTCCTGGATGTTCCTGCTTTAATGTAGCAATAGTGACATTCACAGAGTTCTCATCCAGGATCCCAGGAGTGAGTGGTGAGCGGTCTTCATAAACTGAAGGAGACATTTGGGCTCGCAGGCAGATTTATTGGACCTGCTACAGCTTATGCCAGGAAATAGAGTAGCTAGAGGTTTGTGGTCTGTCTGTGAAGATGAACAGGATGTCCTACATTCAGTTTCACAAAGTGCTTCTTAGAAATAAAGAACATGTTTTCATTTCAGATCGTTATTTCAAAAAACACTACCACCACATGAATGGCTCATACTTTGAAGATTGGTGATGTTTGTGCATTTAGACTCTATTTCGATGCATACAAACTGATGTCTATCAGTGAACAAAAGGGCCTTGATGTAGACTGTTATCTGTTTGAAACAAGGGCTCAGTCCTTTGTGGTTTTAGCAAAGCTCTTTGTCCAAAACACAAAACAGATCAATACATATAGTACACACAGCGATTTAAATATGGATTCTTTATATCTTTGAAAAGGTCAAATAGATAAGGTCAAACTATTCAATGTCACGCCGCTAGCTTACAGTCATACATATTAATGTGCTCCATTTTCCAATGTGTTCGTGATGCTCTTTTTCAGGTTTGTGAGTTTCATTTCCTTCTGAGTAAATGGTGCATGCTATTTGCGCTTCTTAAATGCTGGCTTAAACATTGACTGGGTAAAATAAGAAATATCTGTGCCATTGAGGAGCATTGATCATGTCTGTGTTGGCTGAACTACAGTAATATAAGGGGAATTGGAAAATATCTTTCCTTCTCAGTTCTTTCACCTTTGTTATCAGGTTGCATGCATTCTCTTAACTTCACAGAAACTGATTCTTCTGCAATCTGATACCTGCAACACTGCAGTGACTTCCAAAATGACTTCCAATTCGTCCCCTGAAGCTGCTGTAGAGTAGATTTGTGTTGTTATATGTAATGTGATGACATTTGTGGGTTTTTGTGGATTTGTGCTTTGAAGGTGGCCCATCTGGATGGTCTTCACCTCACTGCGACTGCTGCTGTAAGAGTCACAAGAGCGAGTGTGAAGGTGAAAGCGGCACTTCCTTCAATGAGCTCACCACTTCCTGTTCCGAGACCCAATCAGAAGCCAGCTCTCCCCAGGAAACTGTCATTGTTCGTCCTGTCACCCGCCAACCCAACATCCATACTTTGGACCGGCCGGTGAAAAAGGGTCCGACCCCAATTCCCAGGAGAACTGATCTGCTTCGCATCCGGACCACTGGGCCACGTGATATCATGGTAGGAAAGAGAAAAACAGCCAAGGAGAAGATGACCCCAGAGCAGGAGCTGGAGAAATGCATCCAGGACTTCCGACGGATTAAAATTCCTGAACATTTTCCGGAGAGGAAGTACATGTGGCAGTCAGAGCTCTTGAGAAAATACAAGCTCTGAAATGATTTCCTGTGGAATCAGTGAGCCTATTGGTGCAACACAACAAAGCTCTCAGTGCTTAAGATGACATCATAATTCTTCTTTTGCTTCAGTTTAATTGGCTGGTCTGTTTAATCATCCAGCGAGATGCACATTTAACAAATCAGTGGACCTCAAGTGACTCCTAAAAGGACCAGCCTTGCTTTACAACAAAGTACAATGACATTTAACTCAAATTTCTCAGCATCTTGACAAAGCAGACCACTCAAATGCAAATAGATTGTGTATGTACAAAAGAAGCACACATATAGCCTGTAAATGTTACAAAATGGCTCAAGGATAGCACTTTGGGACAGTATTACAATGGTATACTGAACACTGCGTGTATGAGTACTGTGGGATTCGTATGTGAATGTGTTTAGCATTATCTGGTATTGTGTTCAAATGATGGACAGTACTACCACAAACCTATCCTTTATTTAAAGTGTTTAAAACAGCACAAATGAGTATGTTTCCTGCTGTAGAAAGAGGACAATGCATGTTTTTTCACTCATATAGAATAATGGCTCGTATCAACTAGCTCCAATTAATTTGTGGTGTGATCTACCTTATTCACCAAACATCATTCACCTACATCCAGATAAAGTATATCTTTCCTAGCCGACTGAAATTTTAAGTCATTTCTGTTTATCATTGTGAACATTTGTGCAGAGAATGTTATTTGCTTTTGCCTGTGGGTATATGAGGGTTTTTTGTTCTGAATGTGCAATGAATCATTAAAGTTCATTTGAGTTGACATGTTGCAAAGAACAATGTTGCACCTCTCACAGCTCTACATTAGAATAGGCCTAGCATCTAAATAGGATCCTCGACAGATAAATCAAGAGCTGGTTGTTTCTTTTTTGTGTCAAATAAAAATGTGCATGCAAATCAGGTAGAAGATGTGAGGAGGTAAATTGTCTCCTCGTCAACAATGTGCCAGATGACCTTAACCTCCTCTCAGAATTTTTAAAGATATGAGATTTGCTGAATCTAATGCTAAACCGCCAAACAAATCTATTTCCCACTGCACTTTTAATATTCAGATGCAAAACGTCTGCTTTCTGCTGCCTTATACTGTATATTCGCTTTCTCTTTTTCCATGAAGGAAAGTAGTTGAGAAATACATGTATCGCAAGTACCATTTTTAACTGACTATTTTTAGCCATAAGATTCTGCTGTGTTGCTACATCTCATCCGCAACAGAGGGGCTTTGGGACTGCAGAAGACACAGACACATTAAAGTGTGATAGACTTGGAGACGTGCATAAGTAGCAAATTCGAATAAAATCAGCTAGAAAGCAAAGGAATTTTACACTGGTGAAGCTAACGGCTTTTCAAATGTTCAAAATGTCTTTATTCTTAAAGAAATGGGATTCACACAAGAGGATCAGATTAGTGGTCAACTGATTGTTTTTTGAAATGGTCTTTGCTTACAGTAAAGGGTGGCCAATGGCTGGTACAACCAAATTATAATACAAAAAAAATTACTTAAAAAAAAGGAATATTCCGGGTTGAATACAAATCAAGTTGACAGCATATGTAGCATAATGCTGATTACCACAAAAAAAAAAAAAAGTACATTATTTTCTTTAAAAATCTGTGTTCCATTGAGGCACTTACAATGTAAATAAATGGGAACAATCTATAAAAGTTAAAATGCTCACATTTCAAAAGTATAGCCACAAGACATAAACGATACGTGTACAACAATACATGATTTAAGTGTGATAAAATCGGTTACTAATCTTTTTGGTGTAAAGTTATGGACAATTTTACAACTTCATTGCCATGATGATGTAATGTCAACAAACCCTGTAAAAATGCTGATTTAAACAACTTTACAGCTCAAATAATACAGGAGTTTTAACAGAAGAATTAATGTAAGTGATTTAAAATTACAAGCTTGACATTTCTGACCTTTTACCCTCTACAAAGGTTCACTTCCATTGTAAGTGGCTCAATCCAACTTCCTTTGAAATGAACATTTCAAAGGATTTCTTAACAGTACATTTTAACTTCAGCAGATCCAGGCGAAGTGTGGAGAACCCGGCACAAACTGCAGAAGATGGCGATGGGTGTGTTTGTCGAGGAGTGAGCGCCAACCGCGCAGTGAGTAGATCTGGAAGGAGTCCTTTGTGAAGAGTGTGTCCGTAGGCAAGATTAAGCATTGTGGTAGTCAGGAGCAGATTAGTGAGGAATCCTCCATTGAAGAGATGTGGACGAATAGAACAGGCGTAGAGCAAACTGGAAGGCAACCACAATCCCAAAACACCGGCAGAGACGGGCAACCAAAACAAATACAGGAGACATGACAACTAGGCAGAGAGAGAGCCAGGTGAGTACTTCAACACCAAACAACAATCTAGCAAAGTACATTACACAACAAAGGCCTTAAATGGGCAGTGAATCAGTGGAGAGACAGGTGCTGCTAGCATGCTAATTATTGTCGCAATCAGCGTTCCCATGGAAACACTGATCACGCATGCAGATAGTGCCAGATACACATGAGGGAGAGAAATAACAAAACAAACAGAACAGACCAACAAACTCACAGGAACCGTGACAGTTGTTTGAGCTTAACTTCTATTGGACCTGGAATAGTCCTTAAAATGGATGCTTCACCTACACGTGGCAATTCTGTCATTATTCACCATCAAGCCTCAGTCACCATTCACTTTCTTTGCATAATTTTTTTATACAATGTACTGAAAGTAAATGGTGAAAGATAGTTGTAGAGGTTTGGAACAACATAAGGGTAAGTAAATGACAACAACATTTTTATTTGTAGGATAAACTATCTCTTTAATAAGACAAATAAGACATAGAATTATTGGCACCCACCGGAAGAAACATAAATCGGCGCCTATAGTTTGGCCAATACTGATAATCTCAAAGTAGACAATTATCAGCTGATTTATGGGCGTGGATGATATATTTGTCTATCACTAGTTCAGATGTGTGAAGATGTGCTCTACAGTCATTATTTTGTTAGCGGGAGACTCAAAGTACAATCTCTGTGGTTTCATACTCCGCATCCCTTGTTACAAACCCAACATGCATACTAATGTTCCAACTTCAAGATCCATTAAATTGATTTTGCAGTTGAAATAATTCAAGCAGCATCAAAAGCTTTTGTCATCTCCATCCTTTTTTGATGCTGCCTCAGTCATGTGCCACAATCCGGCAAACCAAAATCAACTCTGCACCCTGCACACATTCCTTGCTGTGTCCATAATATACTCACAAAAAATCTTTATAAAGGGCATGGGAAGGATCCAGAAGTTGGCCCTGTCCACTGACACACGCTCTCAGTGAGATCAATAGCAGAAACTCCTAAGGGAAGTTCAGCATGAGTAACAGGTCCTGGTCAGGCTAAATCAACCCTCACTTGCATTTATCAGATTGTTCGCAGGTTGAAAAGCATATATAAGGCACTACTGCAAAGACATTTTTACAACAACTGATCAAGTCTTAAATCTGAATGTACAGTCAGGTCCATAAATATTGGGACATCAACACAATTCTAATCTTTTTGGCTCTACACACCACCACAATGGATTTGAAATGAAACGAACAAGATGTGCTTTAACTGCAGACTTTCAGCTTTAATTTGAGGGTATTTACATCCAAATCAGGTGAACGGTGTAGGAATTACAACAGTTTGTATATGTGCCTCCCACTTTTTAAGGGACCAAAAGTAATGGGACAGATTAACAATCATAAATCAAACTTTCACTTTTTAATACTTGGTTGCAAATCCTTTGCAGTCAACTACAGCCTGAAGTCTGGAACGCATAGACATCACCAGACGTTGGGTTTCATCCCTGGTGATGCTCTTCCAGGACTCTACTGCAACTGTCTTCAGTTCCTGCTTGTTCTTGGGGCATTTTCCCTTCAGTTTTGTCTTCAGTAAGTGAAATGCATGCTCAATCATATTCAGGTCAGGTGATTGACTTGGCCATTGCATAACATTCCACTTCTTTCCCTTAAAAAACTCTTTGGTTGCTTTCGCAGTATGCTTCGGGTCATTGTCCATCTGTTCTGTGAAGCGCCGTCCATTGAGTTCTGAAGCATTTGGCTGAATATGAGCAGATAATATTGCCCGAAACACTTCAGAATACATCCTGCTGCTTTTGTCAGCAGTCACATCATCAATAAATACAAGAGAACCAGTTCCATTGGCAGCCATACATGCCCACACCATGACACTACCACCACCATGCTTCACTGATGAGGTGGTATGCTTTGGATCATGAGCAGTTCCTTTCCTTCTCCATACTCTTCTCTTCCCATCACTCTGGTACAAGTTGATCTTTGTCTCATCTGTCCATAGGATGTTGTTCCAGAACTGTGAAGGCTTTTTCAGATGTTGTTTGGCAAACTCTAATCTGGCCTTCCTGTTTTTGAGGCTCAACAATGGTTTACATCTTGTGGTGAACCCTCTGTATTCACTCTGGTGAAGTCTTCTCTCGATGGTTGACTTTGACACACATACACCTACCTCCTGGAGAGTGTTCTTGATCTGGCCAACTGTAGTGAAGTGTGTTTTCTTCACCAGGGAAAGAATTCTTCGGTCATCCACCACAGTTGTTTTCTGTGGTCTTCCGGGTCTTTTGGTGTTGCTGAGCTCACTGGTGCGTTCTTTCTTTTTAAGAATGCTCCAAACAGTTGATTTGGCCACACCTAATGTTTTTGCTATCTCTCTGATGGGTTTGTTTTGATTTTTCATATTGAGAGTTGACAGCAACAGATTCCAAATGCAAATAGCACACTTGAAATGAACTCTGGACCTTTTATCTGCTCCTTGTAAATGGGATAATGAGGGAATAACACACACCTGGCCATGGAACAGCTGAGCCGCCAATTGTCCCATTACTTTTGGTCCCTTAAAAAGTGGGAGGCACAAATTCATTTCAAATCCATTTTGGTGGTGTATAGAGCCAAAAAGATTAGAATTGTGTCGATGTCCCAAAATTTATGGACCTGACTGTAGTATTATACCAGGGGTTCAAGGTTTAGCTTGATAGCTTTGGAGTTAGCCTCTGCCTTTAAATGCATAACTACAACATAATGAAGCTTCTACATAGAAATCGCAAAATATCATTACATTGTATAAGATGTTTCAAATGTGAACAACTTTTGGAGAGCTAATAGCAGTGTGAAATATACTTTTTTTGTTTTCCTCTCTCTGCTTCAGAGAATTATAATGCAAAGTGATCAGTAACGTGATTTATGTTTGGGGTGTGGGGGGAGGGGGATCAGAATGTGGACAAAATGACAGCATGATGCACGGTAAACTGAGATTGCAGAATTATTTTTCAACTGTAAAATATTAACTATTCGTTTGAACCTTTTTTGTTATTTTTTAATTATTATGCCACATGCACACATATGTGAAAATACAGTAAAGCACAATGAAGACAATTTCAGCATTTGAAATTCATTCCATATTGTTCGTGTAGAAGGGAGTACATTCTACACAGTGAAGTGCCTCTCTTGCTTTGTAATAATGTACAGATTTTGCTCTTATGGAAAGAAATTGGTACTTTTATTCACCAAAGTGGCACTCAACTGATCACAATGTATAGTCAGGACATTAATAACATGAAAAATTACCATTACAATTTGATTTTTTTTTTCAATTTGTTTTTGAAAATTTGAACTACTTCAAAGAGTACTCATCAAAAAATCCTCTGTGGGCAACAATGACAGCTTTGCAGATCCTTGGCATTCTAGATGTCAGTTTGACCAGATGCTCAGCTGACATTTCACCCCACGCTTCCTGTAGCACTTGCCATTGATGTGACTGTCTTGTCGGGCACTTCTCACGCTCCTTACAGTCTAGCTGATCCCACAGATGCTCAATGGAGTTAAGACCAATAACACTCTTTTTGTGTTTGATATAATGGCAAGTGATTTTCTAGTACCAAATTAGCAATTTAGCATGAATTTTCGAGGATAACGTGTGGCTGCTGAAAATGGGGCCTGTCTAGATTTGATCAAAAATTTAATTTTTAAATAGTGATGGAGATGTTTTTTATATCAGTAATGTCCTGACTATACTTATGATCAGCTGAATGTCACTTTGGTGAATTAAAGTACCAGTTTTCTTCTGAAACAGCAAAATCTGTACATTATTCCAAACTTTTGGCCACCGGTGTATGTAAAAATCAAGTGTACCTTAAGCCAAAATTAAAAATCTTGTAATGATTACTTTGTTTGTGTTTATTAGGACAAGTGTTTTTGAGGGACAATGTATTTCTAATGGGAGAAACAGTTTGCCAGTGTTTTGGTGAAATTAACTGATTTTGAGAGATTTTTTTTACAAGAATACTTGCCAAATAAACAAATAAATGGACATGACACTTTGATTTGTGTTTAAATAATGTAATTATGTGAGAATAAATAAATTGCTAAACAGCTGAAATCAACCTCCGGTTTGCATCAGAGTTTTCTCTTGGCATTTATTGTGTGAAAATGGCAGTCTGCCTCCTCATTATCCAGGCTATTATAAGACTACTTGCCAAATAAACAAATAAATGGACATGGAACATTCATTTGAGTTAAAAATATTTATTACCTTACTTGAAGTGATCACACACTGATCAAAGAAGCAGGATAGATGGCCCGCAAGGACCTAGATGGCGCTACGCAGCACTACGCAGACCAATCAGTGCTGGACTTGAAGCAGTGCATGTCAATTAGAAATTTTATCCGACTTGTTGTGGTGGTACATATACCATCAAAGTACTGCCAGAGAGATTTGAGAGCAGCCATCTGGCTCAGTCTGTAGTTTCTCCAAAGCTGTTGCACCAGCTCTGAATGACGACACAGCCTATTCGCGACCAGATCACAACATGACAATGGTGACACATATTTCATGGGCTGCGTTCACAATTGCATACTTCACATACTACTCTTACTGCTTCTGCTGTATCAATCTTTGGTAGAAATAATAGTATGGTAGTATGCTCATTACCAAGGTGCTGACAGTTTCTGTTCTGCTAAACTCTAACAAAACCGTGTTCTTTTAATGTTTATATCATATTATATTATGTTAATCATAGTAATATCATGCTTATTCATAAAGAAAAAATCTAAATTATTACAAATACTGACTACTTTTATGTTATTAAAATGGTCTAGGCTTTTACCCAACTTTCTTCTTGTACACAGTAGGTACTGTATCAAGCAGCACATAACATTTTAGGTTAACTATGTTTCTGATTATTTTATGTAAAAATAAACCATCTGTCTATATGAATTTCACTTTGTCTGCAAACACTGTGACTGGTGTGGGTTCAGTACACAACGGGAAGTGCAAAGTGTTCGGCTTGACAGCTCTCTTTTCAACCCCTCTCCTGACTGCAACCAACAAATCTCGCCAATCGGTAAATCGAGATGCATTGTGCCGATGACGGCTGCTCATACCTTTTAAAGCTCTTCCTTGGCTCATACAGGGAAAACACCATCATAAGCATTGTGCTCTATTTGTAACAAAAATTCAAGTTGTAGTGCAAGGCACAGAGTACATACTTATTTAATTAAATAGCAGCCTTTGCGGTTTAATAATTACTTTCAGACATGTAGCGACTGTCTTTTCCAGACTCAAAATTAAGCGTCGAAACACAGAAACCCTTCAAAATAAAAGCTCAGTTAAAATAAAAGCTCCATTTAAATGAAAATATTTGACAGAAATATATCACTATTGTAAAGTTATGTACTATTCACTGTATTACTACTACTACAAATATAACTCAAATGTTGTATTTTGGATTGTGCTGAGGTTCTGTATAAATAAAATAAAATGTTATGTTGAAAATTAATTGTTATATATTCATTTGATTAAAGAGTTAATTTAGTTAAAAAAAAAAAAACATTTGGATGATAAAATTGAAATAAACTGTTGATATGGAGTACCGGACTCATTATCGTTGAGTACCAAAAGTAAGTATCGGTACTCCTACTTGTTCTAAAAAAAATGGTATTGGGACATCCCTATTTTAAGAGTATGACTTGCGTGTGACAGTGAACAAGTAGGAAATACAGACATCATTTTTAAATTGTTGAGCAGAAAAACCTTTCAGTGAAGTGTTTCAAAAAGTAACTTTAAAGTAATTAGTAATATGATTACTTTTTTAAGGAAAGTAAGGAGTAGTGTAATTGAATTACAATTTAGAAAAGTATTAAGTAATTTGTAATGGATTATTATTGATATTTTGTTTTTGTAATTTACCCAACACTGCATTCTGACATATAGTACTGACAAAACGGTGAAAAAGAATTAGAAAAATTTAAATTTTTTACTTTCAATGTTTCATATTATCATTGTTTTTTCCAGCATCTTAATGATGTGCTGTCTAGGATGATGCATTGCGAGGATGCCAAGTTCTATTCTGGCATGAATTGTGTGTGTGTGTGTGTTATGAAATGTATTTATTTTAGCTGCAGCACTCAGTCTGAAGCACAGTAAAAGATTGTGCCTTAGAGCACTGTTTCCCAACCTTTTATCTGCCACGGCATACTTTTTAGAACTAAAACATTCAGGGCTTAAAGTATTCCGGCCGGGGGCCGGATTTCCGGCTTGAGGGCAGGTCCGGCCTCCCGCGCAGGCAAAATTTATTAATCAGGCTGCAAATTACAGTCGGACGCACTTTCGGCGCGGACGCGCTTGGAAAAAACGAGTGCGCCGCTTCCATTATGAGCGCGCATACCGCGCGGCTGCATTTGAAACTGGGAACTTGAATGCGGTTTAATATTTTCGAGTCAATTGATTTCACCTACCAATCATATGAGAGGAGCGCAGCTCTAACTAACGTCACAAGCCTATCAGAAGCAGAGCAGGGCGGGTCCTGGCAACAGTGTGATTGAGATCCATACCTCACGTTAGCGTCGTCGGTGAAAGCATGGAGCGCAGAACTCCAGAAACAACATTAGGTGACTTAATGTCATCATGGATGAAAAGAAAGGAGATGTGAGTTGGTTGATTTCGTAAATTAGCTCAGGTCAGCATAATCATATTTTCTGTCTACACCTTTTGATGTTAGCCTTACGTTGACTGAGCTAACATTAACATACACTGCTGCTAGGTAACTTCAGACTGTTAGTTAAATATTTAATGTAGAACATTCTGTGTAGCTTACTAAAAAAAACATTATGTGTAGGCCTACCATGAAAACGAGTCCACTTTAAACCGCTTTATTTTCTGTCAGCAATGTATGACAAGTAACGTTGCAGTGTGTACACACCTTTAGTGCTGTCAACGTTAACGTATGTGATTTCTTTTTTTTTTGTCCAGCTTTAATGTTTTAAAATATTTAACACAATTAACGCTGCATCCGTTCTTTGTCATTCTTTAGCTCTTATTAGTTATTAGTTTGTCCACCAAATGCTTTAAACCATTAATGTGCGACAAGACAAAAGAGAACGCACTTCAGTAAATGTCCTCTCACACACACACACACACACACGCACGCGCACACACACACACACACACACACAGTCGCGAACCAGTATCGAATTCTCTTTCGCGCTTGAACGAACAATAACACACACATTTATGCCAAAATGTCCGTTTTGTCGAGTATCCTCACAAGAATCAATCATTATTAACTTTAAATGAGTTAAATAAAATCTTAAATGGAAGGACTATTTTATAACCCTAAAATTTAGTATACTAAATAAAATATCAGTGATACTGGCCTTCATTAATAAAAAGATGCCATTAAGATACAGCCGTAATACTTAAAAATAAATGGTTCCATTTGAAGATAAGTCTGTCTCTGCAAAACAACAATTCATAATTAATATCCCATATTGTACCAAATATATATATATACAAATTTATAATATCAGCTTTTAGATGGTGAACACTAAAGTATTTGCTTATAAATTAAAGATATCCCCAACAATGCAAAATATCACATATTTGCATGAAACATTATTACAAAATGATTCAACCATAAATACGGAGAAACAGTCTCTGTATTACAAACCACTGCTCAACAACTTTTGGGTGGAGGGGGGCCTTGGGAGATAATTGGCCCCAGGGCCAAGTCATAATCCGTCCCTGCTGACATCGGCGCTTCTCTCAAATCGCGCCTTTGACAGTTCACACATTGAGCTCCGATTTGCCTATGATTTCAGGCTTTTGTCAGCGATCTCCACAAAATTGTTGGCGAGCGAAAATTGAGCTTAAAATCGTGTAGTGTAAACGCGGCATTACTCGCATGTTTACTTGTAATGATTGAAATTCGGCTATGCAAAAAAAAAAACAAGTGACATAGGTTGGCTATGCTGTGTGTTGTCACAGGTGGCAAGAGTGCTAAATGGGTAATGAAAATACAACAAATTTGCTCCTTTTCTAATTTGTAGATTTTTTCTTGCAATGCCACAACAAATTACAGGGATACAAACTCGAAAAAAGTAAAGCCAATCACTGGTTCATGAAATTTTTTTCCTGTGGATTTTCTTTTTAAAGAATAAGCTAAAAGCACTAATTCCAGCTATTTTAGTGATTCAAGTTTATTCAAATTTACAATTGTGCAGAATTAACTGCAATATAAAGAGTATTTTGGTGAGGATTGCTTATGTTTCACAAATTTGTTAAATTTTAGTTCAGTGACCCCTTCTGGAAATGTCACTAGGTGGTGACAAATGAGCGTCTTATGTGCTATGAGTGAGTCAGTGAATCATTTTGAGTTGTTCATAACCGAAATCTACCAAGAGACTTTATAGTGCATTAAAAGAACAAAGCAGATCAATAGTCTTCCTTCAGTCTGAGCATTATTTTTCATCCAAAAAGACAACAATAATAGTCTTTAACGTCTTTACCTTATCCTTTATTAAAACTTGCATGGCTGCAAATCTACTGACTTCAGTATAAGAATTATAAACACAAAACAGATCTACGGTATCATTTTCCTACAGTAACTTGCCTATTTAAACTGCTGAGCATGACTTTTATCAGAAAAGACCACAATAACAGACAAATAATTATAATTTTAAGTTTCAATAATGTTCTTTCGTCATTGCGCATTTCACGTGAGTTGAGTCGAGGCGTCAACACTCCGTTCAACACCAGCGTCAAGCGCCGCATTGCCCTCCACATGACAAGAGTTGCAGAAAGTATCACAGAGGGGCGGTTTTACGAGGTGTGCACAATAAACATTGAAAACATGTATTTGGAAGAGAGAAAAAAGCTTGCAGTTGCTTTGATAGCAGAAAGGTTTTTAGATAAGGTAATATTTAATTATTAATATTAATAATTAATAATATAAAAAAACAAGGATAGTTTAATTACTCCTATAACTGATATTATAAACCAGTCAGTGAAAGAGAGTGTATTCCCTAGAGTTTTTAAAAGAGCTGTGGTAACTCCATTATTTAAAGCAAGTGATAGATTAGAAGTAAGTAATTATAGACCTATCAGTATTCTCCCGATAATCTCAAAAGTGTTGGAAAAATTGATTTCTGGGTAGCTTGTAGAGCATCTAAAAAATGCTAATTTATTACATCCAATGCAATTTGGTTTTCGCTTGAATTATTCTACAGAAACTGCTTGTTGTTACTTTTTAGAAAATATTAAGATTAAATTAGATAAAGGCAGGACAGTGGGAGCAATGTTTTTAGATCTTCTTAAGGCCTTTTATACAGTTAACCATTCCATACTTCTTAATAAATTATTGAATTATGGATTATATTCTAGTGTGTTGAATTGGATAAAATCTTATCTGATGGAACGTACTCAGTGTGTTAAGGTTAACAATACATTATCTCAACTCAAATCATGTAATCTGGGAGTCCCTCAAGGATCAATACTGGGGCCACTGTTATTTAGCCTGTATATAAATGATCATCCATCCGTGTGTGATGATGTAGGTATTTTGATGTATGCAGATGATACTGTCATATATGCACATGGTAGTAATGCTGATCAAGCTCTCATGTATCATGCAAAATGTTTCACTTTGGCTTATGTCTTCAGATCTTACATTGAATACTCAAAAAACTGTAACCATATATTTTAGTAAAGCTTTTCCGTTTGTTTATGTTGATGGTCAGAATTTAAACAGTGTACAAGAAGTGAAATATTCAGGGGTTATTCTGGATTCAACTCTTTCTTTTAAAAAACATGTTACGAAAATGACTAATACACTGAAATATAATATAGCGACGTTTAGACACATTAGAAACTCTCTTACTTACGAGGCATCACGGGTTTATTTGAATGCAATTACATTTTCTACTATTAAATACTGTATTTCTTGTTGGTCGCAAGCAAACAAGACAACTTTAAAGCCAATTATATCACTTTATAAACAGGTCATAAAAGTATTAGATAGGAGATCTTTGCAGTGTTATCATTGCGGTATATTAAATAAATACAGGTTATTAAGCTTTGAAAATGTAATTGTTTATTCAGATGTTAGGTTTGTTTTTAAAATAGTTCATAACATTACTCCTCCCCCTTTTAAAAGATTTGTATATCTTTGTTCAGAATAGATGACAAGGGATTCTAGATCTTCTGCACGGAGAGATTGCAGAATTTCTATAAGAAATTCAGCATTTGCACAATCTGCCTTTTCATACAAGGCAATTAAAGAATGGAATAAACTACCTGATGATCTTAAAATTTGTTTAGATTTTTATATGTTCTCCAGAAATGTTAAAAATTGGCTTTTAGGACTTCAAACTTGTCATCATTAATTTTGTACAATATTAGAATTTTACTGTTAATGTATATGTGTGTATTTATGTGCATATATTTGCGTGTTTTTTTGTTTATATTGTTTTATTTTTCTTCGCAGGGACTGCAGATGGAAATTAGCTAGTAGCTAAATATGGTGCAAAGCATCTCTTCTCTTGTGAGATTAATGTTTTTGTGCATGGTCCCTGACAAATAAATGAATAAATTAAAAAAAAAATTTTTTTTTAAAGAAATTATGAGACATTCGATGTCTCTTCAGAAATTTGGACAGTTTTTAAATATGAAAGACTCATACACATGAATATCAGTCACTTTTGCACGTTAAGCAGCGCTCTTCACAATCATAAAAGTGACCAATTATGGTTTCAAAATTTCGAATTTCTCCGAAAGGTGAAGAGTTTGGATCCCTGATATTATTTTATTTTTCATGCATTTATTTATTTTGTGGAATCTGATCATTTTCCACGGCACTCCTGACAATCCTTTTTTATGGCACACTAGTGTACTGCGGCACAGTTGTTGGGAAACACTGCCTTAGAGTAACAGAATAAATTATATGTTTTAGCACAAATGTGCCCTCAGAGGACTTACAGGTGCTGTTGAGATTCACGGTTGTGCTGATTTCTCCGAATGAGCTGTATTACCATCTCTCCTTCAGGTGCTCACAGCACTCTCTCATTAAATGAACAAATTTCAGCAACATACATTTTGAAAGGGATAGTTCACGAAAATGAAATTAATGTTCAAGCTGCTCTGTTCCATACAACGATAGTAGACGAGGACCAGCGCATGTAATAGAGAATCTTGGACATTCTGCTAGATAACTCCTTTTCCACATAAGAACGAAAGTCATACAGGTTTGGAAAACATGCAGATTGTTATTTGCATGTGTATGTGTGTGTGTGTGTTTGGTTGTTTGAACTATCCCTTTAAAAGTTTGTTGCAGAACTCTGGCTTCTACCTACAGACCTTGGAACAGGATCAAACAGGCAGATCCAGGTTAAGGTTTCTTTCCTGACCTAAAACTGTTTTTGCATGTCCCTGATCTCGTATACGTCTTTAGAAGTGTGTGTGAGAGACAGAAAGAGAGCATAAAAAAAAGAGCAAGAAAGTTGATAATCAGGTCATAGGAAAATGCAGTTCAGTCACTATCCATTTAGCTGAGCATAGCAGGTGTTGTAACAAGGAACAGCACAGTTCTCTTTTCCACCAAAGAGGCTCCACAATGGCTGTTTAGGGGGCAGTCGCATTGGGGGATCTAGCTGGGTTGGGAGGGTTTTTAGACTTTTAAAGATTTATTTCACTACAGATTACAGAATACATGCTGTGAAATTTAATATGTGATGTTCATTTACATTTTTTATTTATTATTTCTTCCCAATTGGGAATGCCCAATTCCCAATGCACTTTGAGTCCTTGTGGTGGCGTAGTGACTTGCTTCAGTCCGGGTGGCGGAGGACGAATGAGACTGTCAATCTGCACATCTTATCACATGGCTAGTTTAGCGCGTAACCACAGAGACATAGACCGTGTGGAGGCTACACGCTATTCTCTGCGGCATCCACGCTCAACTCACCACGCTTCCCACCAAGAGTGAACCATATTATAGTGACCACAAGGAGGTTACCCCATGTGACTCGACCCTCCCTAGCAACTGGGCCAATTTGGTTGCTTAGGAGACCAGGCTAGAATCACTCAGCACACCCTGGATTTTAACTCATGTCTCCAGGGGTGGTAGTCAGCATCTTTACTCGCTGAGCTCCACAGGCACCCCATTAATTTATATATTTTAAATGATTTAGACTATAAACAAGTTAACAACAAGTGAGCAATTTTTACCAGTACAGTAAGACAATATGCATGCTCTGAATAAAGCCTATATATCGAATGCAGTGATGCTTCAGAAACATAAGTAATTTATAGAAAATGTAAAGTCAATTTCCAATTTTTTTTAAATATTTTTACAGGAAAACAATAAAAAGTTCTAATCAAGAATAAGATTTTTTGCAGTACATATTTACGCTGAAAAGCTCTATTAAGCTCCAAAAGGGAAAGTTTCTCAATTATGTCATTTCCACCACTCATAACAGTGTGAAAGTGCCGTTTCACCGCTGTTCAAATGCTCCTCAGATCGCATCATATTTATGGATATAAGTTTTCCATATGAAAGGACCTAATAATAAATGAAATACTAGACAATAACTTGCAAAGTAATCTCTTTAGTAATCAAATTACATTTTGAATGTAACTGTATTCTGATTACCGAGGATTTAAATTGTAACTGTAGTGTAACATGTATTAACTCTTCAATCCTGGGACACTAAAGTTGCTATGGGACAACTGCTTTATTCCAAATCAATAGAGGCAGCACTTTAAGGCATCATAAACTGTTCCCAAAGGTACAGTAGATATCTTAATCATTAGCCAAATTATTTTAGCCAAATTCTAAGGCAGCAGCAAATGTATTCTTCACAGAGAAAACAAACCCATAATCCATTGCTCAGTGAAAAAAAAAAAAATCCAAGATGGTGGATGAGGCAAGAGAAATGCTTATTATACATACATACACACACATATATACATACAGTATGGTATATACAGTATGTTTCAGTAAAAACTAAAAGGTCTTGATAAACATAGTTTAATAAAAAAAATATTATTTTCCCAATTTGTGCTTGTGCATTTTATTATGCTGTTAGCTGTTAAAATCAGTGCAACAGTCGGCTTCCAGAAGTAAAAATCCCATTAATTTCTTACATGTAACAATAATTTATGAACCTTTAAGACAGCTCTACTGTGAGCTCTGAGATTGTTAATCTATGAAATCTGTGAACTGTATGGGGCTATGAGCGAACTGCAGAACGCTCACCCCGACGGACTGTTTATTGTCACCGGAGATTTCAACCATGCAAATCTCAAGACAGTGCTCCCTAAATTCCATCAGTATGTGGACAGTATGTGCAACGACAGGGGCGAACGCGCTTGATCTTGTTTACACAAACATCCCAGGCACGTACCGGGCAGAGCCCCGCCCCCACCTCGGCTACTCAGACCATCTCTGTTATGTTAATTCCAGCATACAGACCGCTCGTCAGATGCACAAAACCGCTGCAGAAGCAGGTGAAAACCTGGCCAGCAGGAGCCATCTCTGCTCTTCAGGACTGTTTTGAGTGTACTGACTGGCACATGTTCAGGGAGGCTGCAACATATGGCGATTCTACCAACTTGGAGGAATACACAGCATCAGTGACCAGCTACATCAGCAAGTGCATTGATGATGTCACTTTCTCCAAGACCATCACCACACGATCCAACCAGAAGCCGTGGATGACTGCGGAGACTCCGCCTTCAGAGCAGGCGATAAGACAGCCCTAAGAACAGCTAGGGCCAAACTGTACTGGACAATCAAAGAGGCAAAGTGCGCACATGCCGAGAGAATCCACAGTCACTTCCAGGACAGCGGTGACACGCGGCGCATGTGGCAGGGCATCCAGGCCATCACCAACTACAGGACAACATCAGTTTCCTGTGACAAAGATGCCTCCCTTACAGATGCGCTGAACGACTTCTACACTCGGTTTGAAGTGCAGAACGACGTGGTGGCGAGGAAGACCACCCCTCCTCCCAACGACCAGGTGCTCTGTCTTACCACGGCAGATGTGAGGAAAACTCTTAAGTAGAGTCAACCCACTGAAGGCTGATGGACCAGACAACATTCCGGGCAGAGTGCTCAGAGGATGTGCAGACCAGCTATTAGATGTTCTTACCGACATCTTCAACATCTCTCAGAGCAGTGCCGTCGTTCCAACGTGCTTCAAGGCCACCACCATCATCCCCATGCCAAAGAAGTCTTCAGTGTCCTGCCTCAACGACTACTGTCCCGTCACACTTACACCCATCATCATGAAGTGCTTCGAGAGGCTCGTCATGAGGCACATTAAGACCAAGCTGCCCCCCTCACTAGACCCACTGCAGTTTGCGTATCGTCCAAACCGTTCAACGGACGATGCCATCGCCACAACCCTCCATCTGGCCCTCACCCACCTAGACAATAAGGACTCATATGTTCGAATGCTGTTAATAGATTTCAGCTCAACATTCAACACAATCATTCCCCAGCACCTGATTGGAAAGCTGAACCTGCTGGGCCTGGACACCTCCTTCTGCAACTGGATCCTGGACTTCCTGACTGGGAGACCTCAGTCAGTCCGGATCGGGAACAGCATCTCCACCACCACCACACTGAGCACTGGGGCCCCCGAGGGCTGTGTGCTCAGTCCACTGCTGTTCACTCTGCTGACTCACGACTGTGCAGCAATGCACAGCTCGAAACACATCGTCAAGTTCACAGATGACGCGACCGTGGTGGGTCTCATCAGCAAGAATGACGAGTCAGCATACAGAGAGGAGGTGCAGCGGCTAACGGCTGGTGTAGAGCCAACAACCTGTCCCTGAATGTCGACAAAACAAAAGAGATGGTTGTTGACTTTAGGAGAGCACAAGGTGAACACTCTCCACTGAACATCGACAGCTCCTCTGTGGAGATCGTCAAGAGCACCAAATTCATTGGTGTTCACCTGGCGGAGAACCTCACCTGGTCCCTCAACACCAGCTCTATCACCAGGAAAGCACAGCAGCGTCTCTACTTTCTTCGAAGGCTGAGGAAAGCACATCTCCCACCCCCCATCCTCACTACATTCTATAGAGGGACTATTGAGAGCATCCTGAGCAGCTGCATCACTGCCTGGTTTGGAACTTGCACCGGTTCGGACCGCAAAGCCCTGCAGAGGATGGTGATGACAGCTGAGAAGATCATCAGGGTCTCTCTTCCCTCCATCAAAGACATTTACAAAAAACACAGCAAAGCAAACCAGCATTGTGGACGACCCCACACACCCCTCACACAAACTCTTTACACTCCTGCCGTCTGGCAAGACGTACCGAAGCATTCGGGCCCTCACGGCTAGACTGTGTAACAGCTTCTTCCCCCAAGCCATCAGACTCCTCAATACTCAGAGACTGGTTTGACACACACACGTGTCCTGAGTTGCACTTTAATTACGGTCACTTTATAACTGGCTGCTACCTCAATAACTGCTATGTGCATAGAACACTATCTCATAGTATGTTATGTTTACGTTTTTAGAAACTGTCATCTTTTTGCACTACTGTGTACTGGTCGGTGCTGCACTGTCTCTCACTGTGCCTATTGTCCTGTTCATTGTCAGAAATTTCTTGTACTGTCCCGTACTTTTTGCACATGATTGCACGTGCACTTTATATAGGTATATATAGGTATTTTATATAGGTATTTTATTTAGTTGTGTAGTCTCATGTGGTTCTGTGTTTGTCCTATGTTGTTTTTATGTAGCACCATGGTCCTGGAGGAATGTTGTCTCGGTTCGCTGTGTACCGTACTAACTGTATATGGTTGAAACCACAATAAAAACCACTTGACTTGACTTGACTTGATATGCTTCTGTTATGGGTACGACTACCCATGATCCTGAAAAGAAACGCTCCACCAATCAGGCAATCGCTGCAAATAAAGCTCGCCAGACAAACTTTGCAGTGACCAGCCACTTGCATGAATCTGCTTATATATTTTCAAATATAGGAATATTTTGCAATAACATTCAAATACATGATTTCTATACTTAAAATGAGCAACTTTAAATCATTAATTTTATATTTTTCATGTTTTTTATTTGATAACGTCATTCACAATGCCTCAAGTTAAGTACGCAGTCTAGTACCTTTGCATTTTTGTTTGATTTTCAAATCCTGTTTTGCTTTAAATCAAAGTTTTTAAGGGTGTGATTCACCTCGGAGCTGGTTGGTTTGATTCTTGATTAGAATTCTTTTATGAAGGAGTTTATGAAATACATGAAAAATATTTCTTGAACCAAGATGGCTGAAAAAGTGGATGGGCACTGTTGCGCTCTATTGTGAGTTTCAAGTGCAGAAGACAATTTGGGAGCCATTCGACATACAGAATTGCTGCTTATATAGAGCGTTCCAAATCGGTCACTTATGAAGTTCCATGACGGTTAGATTGCTGCCTCAGAATGTAGCTGTCTATGGAGGCAGTAGACATCAAGGCAGTTCTCAAACTTTTAAAATGGAGCAAAAGTGCTATACAAATAATCAGAATTGAATAGAATAGAATAGAATGACTGGGCAGAGAGAATGTCCTTCATTTGGGTAGTGCTGTAAGAAAGAGTGCTGACCATTATTCAATCCTAAAAGCGCTTCCACACTCTTCTATATGTGGTTTATATTTTCCCTGTGCTCAGCAGTGCAGCCCCTGACTCTTATCCATGACTCTCAGTGTCGTCCCCAGAGATCCGCCCTCAGCAGCGCCGGGCGCCAGCGCTGCAGGTGAGCAGCCCTTAATGAAAGAAGTGCCTTTGGTCCCTGCAAAAGGGATGGGGGAAGGGACTCTGGCTGGTAAAATTCTGATGCGTATCTGTGTCTAACTATAGATTAATCCTGAGAGTGTCAGATAGATAGAAAGATAGATCACAGATGCTTTTAAGCAGCCTGCCTTTCAGTCAGAGATCTGTGCTGTCTTAGGCAGCAGCACAGCTGAAACATGTTTTCATTCATGCTGTTTCTGTGTATCACTGGAGGAGGAGTGATTTACTGCAGTGGCTTATCATTTTCCCCCTCATTACCTAATCCTCTCCCAAGGACTACCTCTGAATTTAGTTCAGCGCTTGCAATTTAAGTCAATTAAGCCATTCTGACCAGCATTCCCAGTGGCTATTAATAATTTCCCAGGGTTACTAATCAGCCCTGCCATAGCCCTGAACAAACAGGGCCTGCATTCAACTCAGAGTTACAAGATTCAGCTAAATGTATGGTGCAACATAAAGAGAATTGGAGAGACAAATGAAATATGACGTTTTGCTGAAACAACAGGCCATATGTCTGGATACAATCAGGGCTCTCTCAGGACCCAGTGTCTTGTAATACAAACACTCATGCCTAAATTGACTTTGGTATAGTTTTGAAAAATGTAGTATTAGACATTCTGGTCAAATCAAAACACTGTACTGTCACACAATAATTTCAAAATTAAATTTTTTAATTTTCTGAGAAAAAGTGTTGGGTTAATTACTCTAAACAAATTATCCACAACAAATTAATATTGACTTCTCTAAAAATTGTAATCAGATTACACTACAAATTACTTCATGAAAAATGTATCCCATTACTAATGACTTCAATACACTTTCTAAAACATCAATAAAGCTGTTTTTTCCAAGTTCAGTATTTCAATATGTCACTATTTCCTGCTTGTTCATTGTTGTGCCACACGTTTCTCCCTAACAATGACTCATTAGTACATTTATGCATTTTGGCAGAAAACTCTACATAAAATTATTTGAGAAATATTTGTAACACAAGTAGTGTACTTCAAATAATTCATTTAGTTGAACCTATAACAGTTATCTGATTACATGAACTGAAATTGTAATGTATTACACTAAATTTTTGACTAAAAAGTAATTACAGTAACAAATGATTACTTTGTAACAGATTACACCCAGCACTGAGGGTGTTGTGGGTGATTGCCAGGTTGTTGCTAGGGTGTTGCTATTCAGTTTTTTTAGAATGTTGCTATGCGATTGCTTTAGGGAGTTCAGGGTGGTTCAAGGGAATTTCTGGGTGGGTCCTTGGTGGTTGATTACTTGCCCAAGTCAAAAGTACCTACATTGCCTATAGTTGGGTTAGTTTAAATCCATATTTAAACTAACACAGCAGTAGTAACATTTATGTTTGTTTTAGCAAGTACTACTAAAGTACACCAAAAATATACATTTACAAAATATACTAATTTACATTACATTATCCTGGAGACAAAGAGTTTTGTTGTGATAACTGAAACTAACTTTAAAGTTTAACTCTCTGTATTTTATCATTTTGAGTCTGACTGAGAGTTAATATGTATTCTTGAGCTGCACAGTCTATGCGAAACCATCAGGACCAGCCCATGTGTGACACATTCATCAGTTTGCTGCCGAAAAACTGATTTCATGGACAGAGGTGAGGGTTATCAGCACAGCCATCTTCGCCTGTATCAGTACCTGGGAATTACATTTGAGAATCTTTCTTTACATTTCAGAGCCATTTTTATCTCTTTTACCCTAAAAAATGCTCTGCTATAGTCCCATTCATTTCTATGTGTGTGAGTGTGTCTGTTTGTGTGTTGGTGTGTGTGTGTGTGTGTGTGTGTGTGTGTGTGTGTGTGTAGCGTGTATTTATCACTTTGTGGGGACCAAATGTCCCCATAAGGATAGTAAAACCTGAAATTTTTGACCTTGTGGGGATGTTTTGTCGGTCCCCATGAGGAAAACAGCTTATAAATCATACTAAATTATGTTTTTTGAAAATGTAAAAATGCAGAAAGTTTTCTGTGAGGGTTAGGTCTAGGGGTAGGGTTAGGTTTAGGGGATAGAATATAAAGTTTGTACAGTATAAAAACCATTATGTCTATGGAAAGTCCCCATAAAACATGGAAACACTACGTGTGTGTGTGTGTGTGTGTGTGTGTGTGTGTGTGTGTGTGTTCTGCATTATTGATGTATTATAGTCTCACACCTTCATTTGTGTGTGTGTGTGTGTGTGTTCTGAATTGTGTCTGATTTATTGATTATTATTTGACAAAAAAATGCACTGTTATAGTCTCACCCATATATTTCCTATGGCAGGTCAAATTTGACCCGAACAGTACAAGTTGGGGATTATTTGATAAAACCAGCTAGACTCATTAAATCTAATTCACATGTTGTGTGTGTGTGTGTGTGTGTGTGTGTGTGTGTGTGTGTGCGTTCAGGAAATTGAAGAAAAAAAAATTGTAGGAAATGTTACCAAACCTTGTACCTCTCAGATTAAGGAAACCAATTTAACCATTTTTAAAAAATGACCCGAACAGTGATTAAGGGTTAATTGCACTAAATTAATGTATCAAATCAACAGCCATAATTTACAGTACTGCTTTTACAGTGGAAGTCAATTGGACAACAAATTCTGAATGTTTTGAAAACAGAACTGTGAAGCTTGTTTTTTTTTATTTTTTATTTTATGTATAATACAAATACATATTTAAATTATTTTCTGGGACAATGGACAACATGTCACTGATGCTATCGATAGAGCTTCACTTGTATTAAAACCAGAACATTCCTTTAAAAATGCCACCCACTTCACTCTACTTGTTAGGAATTCCTTGTCTTGTTTCACTGTTGCCCTTTGTCTGCCATTTTTGTCACCTTTGCATTCCTTAGTTTTCACTTTTGTCCCTTGTGTAGCCCCTTAGTCTCTTTGTTAGCCTTCGTGTTCACTTGTCATTGTTAAAGAACTAGACTTCCCAGAATCCACCTGCCATCATCACTGCCATTTTGTTCTCACCTGTGTCTTATTCAGTCATCACTCACTGTGTATTTAAGCCCTGCTTTTTGTTCACTCCTTGTCGTTCGTTGAATGTTGTTAGCCTGGTGTGTGTGTGTTCCCTGCCTGTGTTTTCTAGTTTTATGTTTATTTCCCCATTGAGGGTTTTCCTTTGTGTTTTTTCTTGCTTGTTTATTTAATAAAGTGTAACTGCGTTTAGATCCGCATCTCCTCGTCTGCCTTGCTGCTCAATCGTGACAGAACGAACGACCCAATATGGATCTAGCAGCTTACCTGATGGAACTGACCCAGGCGGAGTTGACCATCCGCGAGTACTCCCACTTCTTTTCCGCTGTTGCCATCCACACCGGCTTTGACGACACATCCCTGAAAACCATCTACCAGCTCGGGCTACCAACGTACCAGCTGAGGGGATTGCCGAACTCCGGAGACCTCACGTGGAGGGAATATGTGGATCTAGTCTTGGGAGTACTCGCTGCCGGGGAACCACCTCTCTCGATCCCGGTTTCCGCCACTGGGCTTTCCGTGCCTGCCACGGCCAGCGAGCCAGAGCCCACGCCTGCCAGCGAGCCAGAGCCCTCGCCTGCCCCGGTCTGCGAGCCAGAGCCCTCATCAGCTACGGTCAGCGAGCCAGAGCCCTCGTCAGCCACGGTCAGCGAACCCAAGCCAGCGCATACCACGGTCACCCAGCCAGCGCCTGTAGCCTCGACCGTCCCTGAGCCAGCGCCTGTAGCCTCGACCGTCCCTGAGCCAGCGCCTGTAGCCTCGACCGTCCCTGAGCCAGCGCCTGTAGCCTCGACCGTCCCCGAGCCAGCGCCTGTAGCCTCGACCGTCCCCGAGCCAGCGCCAATAGCCAGGACTGACCAAAAGCCAGCGCCAATGGTCATGCCTGTCCTAGAGCCTGCGCCCCTCGAGCCTCCCGAGCTTTCCAGATCTCCGCCTTCCGAGCTTTCCAGAGCTCCACCTTCCGAGCTTCCCAGAGCTCCGCCTTCTGTGCCTCCCGAACCTCCCAGGGCTCCGCCTCCCGAGCCTCCCAGAGCTCTGCCTCCCGAGCCTCCCAGAGCTCCGCCTCCCGAGCCTCCCAGAGCTCCGCCTCCCGAGCTTTCCAGAGCTCCGCCTCCCGAGCTTTCCAGAGCTCCGCCTCCCGAGCTTTCCAGAGCTCCGCCTCCCGAGCTTCCCAGAGCTCTGCCTTCTGTGCCTCCCGAGCTTCCCAGAGCTCTGCCTTCTGTGCCTCCCGAGCTTCCCAGAGCTCCGCCTCCCGAGCCTCCCAGAGCTCCGCCTCCCGAGCCTCCCAGAGCTCCGCCTCCCGAGCCTCCCAGAGCTCCGCCTCCCGAGCCTCCCAGAGCTCCGCCTCCCGAGCCTCCCAGAGCTCCGCCTTCTGAGCTTCCCAGAGCTCCGCCTCCCAGGGCTCCGCCTCCCAAGCCTCCCAGGGCTCCGCCTCCCAGGGCTCCGCCTCCCAGGACTCCGCCTCCCAGGCCTCCCGAGCTTTCCAGAGCTCCGCCTCCCGAGCTTTCCAGAGCTCCGCCTCCCGAGCTTTCCAGAGCTCCGCCTCTCAAGCCTCCCAAGGCTCCACCTCTCGAGTCTTCCAGGGCTCCTCTTGAGCCTTCCAGGGCTCCACCTCTCAAGTCTCCCAAGCCACCCAGGGATCCTCCTCCCAAGCCTCCCAGGGCTCCGCCTCCCAGGGCTCCATCTCCCAGGGCTCCTCCTTTCGAGCCTCCCAGGGCTCCTCCTCTCGAGCCTCCCAGGGCTCTGCCTCTCGAGCCTCCCTCTGCTCTGCCTCCTGAGCCTCCCACAGCTCTGCCCCCTGAGCCTCCCGAGCTTTCCATGGTTCCTCCTCCCTCGGCTCTGCCTCCTGAGCCTCCCACGGCTCCGCCCCCTGAGGCCTCTGAGCCTCCAGAGCCTCCCTCAGCTGAGCCTCCAGAGCCTCCCTCAGCTGAGCCTCCCTCGGCTCCGCCTCCAGAGCCTCCCACGGCTCCGCCTCCCACGGCTCCGCCCTCAGAGCCTCCCGAGCCTCCTGCGGCTCCGCCTCCAGAGCCTCCTACGGCTCCGCCGCCAGAGCCTTCCAGGACACCGCCTTTAGGGCCTCCTCCCAGGGGTCCTGACCTTGTCCCTGACCTGTGGCCTCCTCCCAGACCTTCTGACCCTGTTCCCGTCCTGTGGCCTCCTCCCAGGCCTCCTGACCCAGTCCCTGTCCTGTGGCCGCCTCCCAGGCCACCTGACCCTGTTCCAGTCCTCTGGCCTCCTCCCAGGTCTCCTGACCCAGTCCCTGTCCTGTGGCCTCCTCCCAGGTCTCCTGACCCAGTCCCTGTCCTGTGGCCTCCTCCCAGGCCTTCTGACCCTGTTCCCATCCTGTGGCCTCCTCCCAGGCCTCCTGACCCAGTCCTTGTCCTGTGGCCTCCTCCCAGGCCCCCTGACCCAGTCCCTGTCCAGTGGCCTCCTCCCAGGTTTCCTGACCCAGTCCTTGTCCTGTGGCCTCTTCCCAGGCCCCCTGACCCAGTTCCTGTCCAGTGGCCTCCTCCCAGGTTCCCCAAACCTGTCCTTGCCCGATGGCCAGCTCCCTGACCACCTGAACTTGTCCTTGCCCTTTGTGCCCCCTTGGACTTCCTGCCTGCCATCTGTGCCCCCTTGGACTTCCTGCCTGCTTTTTGTGCCCCCTGGACTGTCTGTCTGCCCCTCGTTGCCCCCTGGACTGCCTGTCTGCCCGTCGTTGCCCCCCTTGGTCTGTCTGCCCACCACAAGCTCCCCCCCCAGTCAATGGACATTTTTTGTTTTATGTCGATCGTCTGGAATCCGATCCTTGAGGGGGGGCTATGTTAGGAATTCCTTGTCTTGTTTCACTGTTGCCCTTTGTCTGCCATTTTTGTCACCTTTGCATTCCTTAGTTTTCACTTTTGTCCCTTGTGTAGCCCCTTTAGTCTCTTTGTTAGCCTTCGTGTTCACTTGTCATTGTTAAAGAACTACACTTCCCAGAATCCACCTGCCATCATCACTGCCATTTTGTTCTCACCTGTGTCTTATTCAGTCATCACTCACTGTGTATTTAAGCCCTGCTTTTTGTTCACTCCTTGTCGTTCGTTGAATGTTGTTAGCCTGGTGTGTGTTCCCTGCCTGTGTTCTAGTTTTATGTTTATTTCCCCATTGAGGGTTTTCCTTTGTGTTTTTTCTTGCTTGTTTATTTAATAAAGTGTAACTGCGTTTAGATCCGCATCTCCTCGTCTGCCTTGCTGCTCAATCGTGACACTACTAGCTTATGATTTTCACTCTCCAAGAGTGTTATTACAACTCTTGAATTACCCCCTTTTCTCTTTGCAGAGCACTGTTAAATGTGGTAATTTATCATATTAATATGTGTGTTCTCTTATCCATCTATGATAAAATGTTTTCAAATGAGGCATTTTCAAGGTTTGCATTAGCCTAACACTTCTTTAAGTGATTTTCACTATGTGTGCAATTCCACTGCTGTGATTAAAGATGCACACTGAAATTATAGCTAAAGGTGGAAATGCTTTTTAAGCATTGCTAATTAGTTTGTGGAATTTCCTAATTTTTACCCCTTCAGTATGTGTGAAGACAAAGAGGTATTGAGGTAAATTCTTCCATGATTTTTAAATGTGGCCTTGAGAGAAATAATGAGCATGTTGCCAGTATGGCTAAACAACTCCTAAATTATAAAAGTTTTCAGCATCTGGATATTGACCACTGTTGGCTTTGAGAACATTAAGTGACTCTGGTTTGATTAAATAAATCCCTCTTTTCGCATCTCTTTTTTGCCACACAGAACATAATTGTTTGTTGTAAGTTGTTTATAGTGGGAATGCTCACCGTGCTCACAAGCACTTTGGTCATCTCAGATGACACAAGACAATTTCAATTTAATTTATGTTTGTTTCAACCTGACATTTATATTGTTGTAACATTGTTGGTCAAACAAGGCAGACAGGAACAGACACAGGAGCAGATGAAGATAATGAAGTGTTGTGAACCCAAGTGCAGTTTATTCCAATAAATCCAAATGTGAAATAAAAAGCATGAATCCAAAACGAAAACCTTAACATAACTTGATGTAAATATAAACATGAAGAACGAGACCTTACCTGGAAAGGACTTGACTATAAAACGTACTACATGCACAATACCTGACAACCACAATGGCAAACATGAGGGCATAAAAATCCAAGGACATTGGCAAACACATGACAATGACAACTAATAACTAGACTGAACTAATAATAAGACTACTAAAACATGAACCATGAAAAACAAGTTTACCAGACAGTAAACCAATGAGAACAAGACACATGGAAATGAGGGGAACAGGATATCACATGACTAGACAAGGAAGTGAACTAATTTCACAATGAAAGGCCTGAAAACGTGAACATGAATCTAAACATGAAACAAGAACACACAAATGCATTACATACATACATACGATGTGGTATGGGGGCTGGAAAGACTGAGCACCGGACACTGGGAATAGAAGGAGATCAGGCAAGGCAGAGGCCACTTGGGACTGGATAGACTGGATGGCAACCGCTGGGAACGGTAGGAGATCAGGCAGGATGGCGGCCACTTGGGACTGGACAGACTGGATGGCAACCACTGGGAACTGGACAGGCTCGACGGCCACCGTGGCTGGGAGCGCTTGCAGCGACTGGGGAATGGCCTCCATGGCCGGGAGCGCTGGCAGCATCTAGGGAACGGCCTCCGTGGCCGGGAGCGCTGGCAGCAGATGGGGAACGGCCTCCATGGCTGTGAGCGCTGGCTCGTTGAATGTGGCTAATTTGGGCGCTGGCTCATTGACTGTGGCAGGCGTGGGCGCCATGATGGAGAACTCGAACGTGGTGGCCATGATGGTAGACAACTCTGCCATGGAAACAGGATATCACATGACAAGACAAGGAAGTGAACTAATTTCACAATATGGGATTCTTTTGTCTGTTGTATTGTCTGCTGTGTAGAAATAGTAAGTCACATCTCTTAGAAAACACTTAGAAAAGTAAGAAGACGTTGATGAGAGAATTATCTGTAGTTGGACCATGCTGGTGGACAACTCTGCCATGGAAACAGGATATCACATGACAAGACAAGGAAGTGTACTAATTTCACAATACAAGACCTGAAAACATGAACATGAATCTAAACATGAAACAAGAACACACAAGTACGTTACAATTGTATTTATATTTCAGACTATTAATGCATCAGTCAAGGAAAAAATGTGTTAGCTGACATTCCGAATAACTTCTCTTTGTTTTGAGAAAATGCACAAGCTGTCACCATCATCCACTGTTACATATGCGTTCATTAACTTCTGTGCATGTGTACATCAATTCAGCTGTGTATTACATAGTCAGAAAGAAGGCTATTATAAGGAGTTGGGAAGAAAATTGGTTTAATGTTGAGAACATTCAGCTAATTTGAGGAGAAATTATCATTATTACACAGCATTTTTTAGCCTGAAAAAATTATTCATGCTCAATCAAAAAATATTGCTCTAATCCAGGGGTTTTCAAAGGTCTTTTCAGGACCTTTATCCCATATGTTGGAAACCTCTGGTTTAAATACTGGGTTGTTCACCATCATTTTTCAGTGATGTTGTTCTTCAGGTAAAATTTCTAGATTTGTATTAATTCTGAACAAAATGTGAGTGGTTATGCAAAAGTTAGGTCATTGATATGTGTCCTGATTTTTTTTTTCAACCTAGTGGTTCAAGTCAAAAGAGCCCTCAATTCTCAATTCTCAATTCTGATCCGTATGGCTTAAATCCTTCTTTCAATGTAAGTCTATGGGATTCTTTTGTCTGTTGTATTGTCTGCTGTGTAGAAATAGTAAGTCACATCTCTTAGAATACACTTAGAAAAGTAAGAAGACGTAGATGAGAGAATTATCTGTAGTTGGACCATGGGTTTTGGAATTTTGCAAAAACCTTAAACCTTATTATGAGCAATTATAATAGTGTTGCTTGCCTTAGAAAATATACTACTGAATTGTACATTTAAATGTATGTAAACATAGAAACTGAAAGATATAAAAAGTTTGATGTCTTGAGTTTATCACACGTAATCAGGTGAAAATATTTGTGCTGAGCAGGTTCATAAGCACCCTCACATTTATCTCTATTGTTATGAGTGTCAAGGGGGAGAAAGGCAGAGTAATTTGCTCCTCCTTTTTCCCGGTGAGTTTCATTTAGCCTCCTGATGTGAGTTATTATCTACCCATCAGAAAACAGGCCCAGAACAGATGATGTTTACCTCATTGAAGGTGTGGTGGGGGGCAGAGAGAGATCATTTGTCATAAAAGCTTGCACTTTTTCTCCTCGAGTGATCTGTTCAGCCCAATTATCTTTCAAAGTTGAGATCCATGCAATCAGTTTTCATTGATATATGTTTTTTTTAAAATCTGTTCTGATATTTACAGTCAGATTAACTCAAACATACAGCACAGTTGTGGTAAAGAGCTGCTCAACTGAAACAGGTTTGCTGAACAGCCACTATTCTTAAAGAGACAGTACCATTTTAATGTTTGTTATACATAATATAAGCTCAATGTAAATACTTATAAATACTACAAATTATACATATAAAAAAACAAGAATGTAACAAAATGTGTAATAAATGATTAAACATGCATATATTTAAAGGGGCAATAATATATTATGACATATTTTAACTTATTAAAAAATATTAACAAATAGACGTCTACATCATGTACATATGGGTTTGATGAAACTTGTCAAAGTGTTCAGGCAGTTCTGGCTCACGCTGCTACCTTTTCTAAGTCATCTGAATTTGATGGGGTGCGTTCCATTCAGAAGTGATCATCCCTATATTCCCTATTTACTTTAAAGACCTCCATTGTGAGCGTTTCGAATGGCTGAAAGGTGTGGGGCTCAAGAATAATGGTCATTTGGTCATTTTATTGTAAATTTGGTTTGCAATGACCCTAAAGCTTGTCTACCATTATTATTCTCCCATCGAAAAACCCCGTGAAGCCATCATGAAAGCCAAAATCCCGTAGAGTAGATTATATTAACATAATTTTTTTTATTATCTAAGAGTCTGTTTTTGAATGTTCATGATTTCAAACTTCAGCTATCAAAACGTACACACAAGCACTTGAATCTGCTTTAAGATTCTTTCTTTCTTACTTTCTGTAAGACCTGTCAATATGTCTAACGTCAAGCATTTAAAACTACTTTAAACTTTCAGACAAGGTTTTGTCAAACCAACATAATAGTTTGTCTCAAACTTTCTTGGTCAGTAATTTTGTACCACACAAAATAAAATATCAATATCTTCTTTTTCCACAACCACCTAGCTCAGTTATTTTTTTGTAATTTTGGGGAGAAATGCAGTTATAGCAAATAATAGTAAATGTTTTTGTTTGACAGCACTTCAAACATACAAAGCATAAAGCTTAACCCTATATAGCCTAAAGTATGAAAAAATTGTCTGAAAATGCACATTTTTAAAGAGTGGCTAAAAAAATTTTCAATTAGAAACAGGATGTCAAAAGGGTCCTATAAGTGGGCTGGGGGCCCTTATAGTCACATGGCCCTATTGAGGGGAGCGTATATAAACATTTGTTTTCAAATTTAATGGGCTGCCAGACCTTGCAGCCCCTCCCCTTTTACTACTGCCCTGATAGTAAAGGGCCCCTGGGCACTGGCCCCATTGGCCTGGTCCATAATACAACTATGCTGAAAGGGATAGTTCACTCAAAAATTTAAAGTGGAGATTTATAGTTAAAAAGGACATAGCTATATCTAGGGACCAGAATGTCACTTCAGGGTGGGCTCTTTTGATTAGGTCAATAAGCAACCACCCAAAATATCCTTGCAACTGCATAGAATACCACTCAGAGTGCCTAAGCAACAACAAAGTGATTACAAGAAGAATCAGATTACAAGAGTTTAAAATGCAATGCGGTACACTAATCTATATATATATATATATATTTTTTTTACTAAAAAGTTATTAGATTACAGTAACCAATTACTTTGTAATCTTATACACCCAACAATGATTCCAATATAACTACAGGTTGTCACTTTTGGCACCACTTTGATTTAATTAAAAAATGTAAGGAAGCAATTAAACTTCAGTTTGCAAGTGTAGTGGGTTGAAATGTTTTGAAGTGTGCAAGCATTTAAAAAAAATTTTTTTTTAGAAAATGTAAAACAATCAGGTTCTAAATAAAGATGGTTCCAAGTGGTTTAAATGAATGCTTTTGTTATTTCAGTATAGTACACAGTAACGGCTGACGATGAATACAATACGGTTTCATTCGTTAACATTAGTTAATGCATTCGGTATCATGAACTAACAACAAACAATATATTTTAAAGCATTTATTAATATTTGTTAATGCTAGTTAATAAACATAAAAATTCTCATTGTTAATGTCATTTTACATTGCATTAACGAATGTTAACATAGAACTTTTGATTTTAAAAATGTATTACTGCTGTATATGGCCATTATGTTAAATTAACATTAACAAAGATTAATACATTCTGTAAAAGTATTTTTCATTGTTAGTTTGTTATAACTGTAACGTTTGGTGTATTGGAGTGGAAGAGAGAAGATGCAGGAGTAGAATCTTTAAATCCTTTAATAACAAACTGGAGTGGAACAAACAAAAGGCTCAAAAAGTAATCGATGGAGTGGAACAAACACTAAATCTAAATTTAGCACAATGCAACACTTCAAACATTACACTTCAAGGACTGACAATTACTGAACAAAACTAGTGTATATAGGCACATGGAAACTAATGAGGAAATGGAATACAGGTGGGCATGACAATGAACAAATTAAGTGATTAAGGCAGTGGATTCTGGGAAACGTAGTGCTGTGGGAAACTTCAAAATAAGAGTCCTTGAACACAGTGGAGACAAACTGCAACTCCTGGCACCTCAAGACGGATGGTAGGGGAACGCAGAAGGATCCCAGGAGGATGATCCGGGGGTCTGGGGGGCAGCCACAGGGCAGGGACTGGGTCCGGAGGCTTGGGAGTTGGCCACAGGGCAGGGACTGGGTCCGGAGGCTTGGGAGTTGGCCACAGGGCAGGGACTGGGTCCGGAGGCTTGGGAGTTGGCCACAGTGGAAAGGACAGGGTCAGGAGGTGGAACCTCTGGAGGAGGAGACTCTGGGGAAGTGGGTGGAGCCACAGAAGAGTCTGAGGGCAGACCGAGGGAGGTGGAGACAAGGGAGGTGATCACTATTGTTATTGCTCATATGTTTAAGTATTGAACTTTGGCGCGCACTTGGTCCCACACCGTTTGTGCTACGGACATGAATGATATCTCAAACTGTGAGGCTTGTTGAATAGAGATGTGCTAGTACTTTTCTAAGCAATTTAAGCAAATACTTTTCTGATTTTTGATTTTTGCCTGGCCTACCTCATAGGCAGGGGCGGATTATGACTAGCAAGGGCCAACCGTGGCAGGCATGGCCAATGGCTGTGGAAGGGACTCGACCACCGGAAACAGGAGAGGATGAGCCCCCCCAAAACATTATTTAGGGGAGTTGAATGGAGTGGAATTACCTTGGAGACAGAGGGCGAGGAAGGAGTTGTGGGAGCTGGGGCCGAGGAAGGCTTGGAGTTCCCGCCATATCCCTCAAGGTGAGGAGAGAAAACTGGGAGATGAGTTACGTTGGAGAAGGAGGGTAGTGAGGGTAAAGGGATCATGGTGGCAGCAACAAATAAAACAAGAACAATAAAAACCACTTGACTTGACTTGACTTGAAACTCAACCAGGGAGAGATTACCCACCTCAGAAAGCGCTGTTGTATGATAGAAATTTAACCCCTTACCATAAATGGGCTTCGGTAAATGCATTAAAAGAAAATTTACTTAATGGATCAAAATATGAGAACTGATATCATTTTTGTGTTTGTGAGTATTTTACTCGATACTAAGCCAAGTATAAAAGTAATTCACAAAACTAAATCTAACTTTACCGCACTAATGCAATCGGTTCTGTATTTATGTGTGGATTACTGCTCCATCTTCTGTGTAATTATGGCTGGTAGCTAGTATCAGGTGTGTAACTGCAATTCCATCTCGATTCTAAAACACTCAAAGACTTACCAAACGTACTGTAAATCAGCAGTAGGTTGATTTATAATGAAGGATTAGAGGGATCAAAAAATGTATATGTAATCATGTGTGAAAGAATTTCAAAGAATTATATATATTAACATATTAAAGAAAAGATTTTAGGACCTCTACTGAAGTAGTTATCTTTATAAAACTTTTTCAAATTTCAATCCAATGACAAAGTAAGCTAGTGGTGCTTTATCGTGGATAATATATGGAGTGGTGGTGGCGTAGTGGACTAAAGCACATAACTGGTAATCAGAAAATCGCTGGTTTGATCCCCACAGCCACCACCATTGTGTCCTTGAGCAAGGCACTTAACTCCAGGTTGCTCCGGGGGGATTGTCCCTGTAATAAGTGCACTGTAAGTTGCTTTGGATAAAAGCGTCTGCCAAATGCATAAATGTAAATGTAAATCGTGCAGAGGGGTGTTCTGGGTGGTTACATAGTGGTTGCTTACTAGCCCAAGTAAAGAAAAAGCCTGAAAATATTATTCTGGTCCCTAGATATGGTTTGGGTCCCTCCTTCTATGTAAGTATATGAGATTTTTGTGCCCATTTTATTGTGTGCCAGACAAAAAAAATCAGCAAATTTGATTATCTATTTTAGTGCCATGCACAGACAGATCACATAGGGCAAGTATCAGGAAGCAAGCTTATTAAAAAGAAAACAAACTCCAGAGAGTTGCGGCACAAAATTTCCAGCAAAATAACTGTATCTAGCTCCCTGGCCAAGATGGAGCGAGCACTGTTCACAAATAAGACATCTTTGTATGCAATTGTAATTAGATACACACAAACACATCAAAGCCATGATTATTGAGCTGGTTTGTGTCCCAGCTGATAAGTGTAGGAAAGGCAGCCAGTATAATTTCAGATGTGAATTAGTTTCATCATTTACATGTGGGGAGCTATGTAATCATGTTACTAGTTTTACTTTGAAACTGAACAGACTATTGCACGGCATCAGGGGAAATAATGAAAGGGGACTGTTTATTCCACGTGAGCTGCATACACAACATAACCCATTTTTTTCCTTTCCTTTTCTAAAATATGCACCTTGAGCACTCTCTGTTTTTCATTAGAGATTGTGATCTGTGTCATTCTCTTGTCATGTAATTATGAGTAGCCATATAAAAAAATAAAACTACATTTACATTTATGCATTTGGCAGACGCTTTTATCCAAAGCGACTTACAGTGCACTTATTACATGGACAATTCCCCTGGAGCAACATGGAGTTAAGTGCCTTGCTCAAGGACACAATGGTGGTGGGAGTGGGGATCGAACCTGCAACCTTCTGATTACCAGATTACCAGTTATGTGCTCCAGACCACTACACCACTACCACTTAAAACTAGACTCATGGTTCTTGCCCATGCAAAAAACTCCCCGCCTTGATGCTAGGATGCTGTCGTGGTTGCCAGGCCATTGCCAAGTGTTTGCTAGGATGTTCTGGGTAGTTGCTTTGAGGCTCCTTACAGGCCCAAGTCAAGAGAGCCCACCTCCAAGTCTCGATATTCTGGTCCCAGATGTCATGGGTACTTCCTTCAATGCAAGTCTATGGAATTTTTTTCACCCATTTTATTATCGGCTTGGTGAAAATCATATTCCTGATTGTTTTCTCAACAAGCCACTCAATTTCACTTAAAAGGTCTTATCAGTTCAGTAAACATTTAGAGATTTTTTGGTGTGTGCACTGATATTATGTGTGGCCTCATTTTCCTTCATGCATTCTTATTCAACAGTGATAGAATATTCTTTGGGGAGCAATAGCACTCATTGGAAATCAGTTGAATAAAGCATGTGGGAATTGGAAAAGATCAATTATTTCAAAACTGTGTTTGGTGCGAGGCCATTGTGGATGGTTTTCTAATTTTGCTAGTTAATCCGCCTTAACCCTGGGCACAGAAAAGAGGAGCTTGGATTTTTATCTTGTACTCAACTCCCCTTACTCACCCAGAGTTAGTGAAAATATTGTGTTCTCAGAAAGGACAAACAGGGAGGCAGCTGGCTGGGATGCATGTTTGTGTGTGTGTGTCCTATATTTAGGTTCTTCTCTTGTTCAGACAGCTGTTTGTGTATTCTTCAATTAAATGCTGGCTTCAGTATAGAGAAAGCCTTTTGCACGTACCATAAGAGTCCCATTTCTCAATATTCGTAAAACTCCCTTCATGCGCACACACGCACGCACACACACACACAAACACACTGAGGCCATATCAGATAATTGTTGTGCAAATGAAAGTAATGTCCTCTTTAATGGGAGTACTTGAGGTTTATTTCTGACGATGGCCTGTCAGGTCCAGAAGGCAAGCAGGACCTTAGATGGCTTTCCTAGAGGTCAGGCAGAATGTCAGAACATCAGAGATGCCACACTGATGATGGCCCTTTCTTAATGGACATGCACAACAAAATGCCCCACAATATCAGGCCACCATAGAATAAACCAGGCAAGCATTTTAGTATTCTTATCATGCTGGAATATCAATATCAGTGACATGAGCACTCATTAATTCAATCATGTACAGTGGGTTTGGTACAACGATTTCTTGTGTTATGGTATCATATAACAGAGCTGAGTGGGACAATGCATTTTTCAATGAAGAATGACACACTGCAATCTGCAATACGCACTGCATATTGATGCAAGTGGCAATGAGTCTTTCCCATATTTTATACATTTGCTTCTTGATATTATGCTTAAAATCAACTATAATCAGAAGATATGCAATCATATTCATATATTCTCACTTATGTACTCAGTTTTATATTCATGTATATCATCACTGTATTACTATCATCATATCAATGCTTGATGCCTTATGTGTCCAACATTCCCGTGAGAACTAGATACATACGTGAGTCTAGTATATCAGTTTGTTACTCTTTTGACCTGATGAGGTTTCAGAGCTGGAGTGATAGAGCATAGCTTATGTCTGCTGTTGTTCCAAGAAACATGCAGACATAGACCTAGTACATAACAGGATATGTTTCGCGACACCTGTCCTCGCAATCCGCCGAGATAACTACATTTACCAGTCGTTTGCATAATCACATGTTTGGCACTATAGACGATCTTTCCACTCAAACCACAAGTTTCACACATCTAGAAGCCCTAACGGCCTGTCCTGACACATAGGGACATCACATTATTGTGCAGAACGTTCTGCACCTAGAAAGGTAATGCCTGCTGGCATAATCCCAAGAGGGTATAAAGACCTTAACGAATATCTGGGTGTCAGACTCAACTCTCTAGCTCTTCGCATCTGATCTCCAACTTTGAGGCCTCATGTTGACCCTCTGTACTTGAACTTTTTTCCATATATTATAGGTTTATTCCAGGAACTAGCCCTTGGATATATCCTTAAGAGATAACTAATTAACATTTTATAATCAAACATTTATGTTCTATAAATTAAAGTTGTTATTCCTTCTACAAATCATCTGATTTATTGAAGTCATTTCCATCTGCTGGATCTCACTGCATCACATATAAATTGCCGAACCAGAGCAAAATCACAGCACAGTTGCACTACAGATGGATATTAAAGACATTTGGCAGGGGACCACCTGCTACTAAAATGGCTAACATTAGGTTTAAAAAATTAAATTCAAGGCATTCAGACAAGGATAATTAAGTTGATCTAAATTGACAGCTTTTCCACTTTTCTTTTCCATTTCTTTCTTTTATTTAATCTGTTGGTCTGCTTGAACTTTTTTTTAACTTTCCAGTGACAATTAAAACCTCAAACACAAAATGTTGATAAAGGTTTTTTGCTAAACACTGAGAGTGCTGCATAACCACACAAGCTTCACATATGGATATAACCATAATTAAAGAGACATTTGAGGCGTGACAGATGGATAAACAGAAGATACCATTATAGTATCCTATACACTGCAACACAGGAACTGATTAATAAACAAGATTAATTATCCTAACAAAAACACAAATTTTTACATTTACATTGCTTTAAAGTACCTAAACTCAGAGGCATTTCCAGCATTGAAGGACATCCAGGGCTTAGCCCAGACCATTTTATTTTCACACTAGCAACCACTTCTCTGTAGTCCAAAGCTGGTGAGAGGGTATTCTTTGAGTTTTGCTCTGGCTGTGCCTGATTCTACAGTTCCTAAATCTTCCACTCTAGTACTATCCTCAACATCCTCTCTCCTCCCTGAATCATCTGTGATGCAAAAGAACAGATACAGCACATAACTTATTGCAAATCAGCTTCAAACAACTAATTCATCAAGTGCTACATATGTCAAATTGTAGACCAATACCATTGAAGAAAATGTATTGGGAAGAGCAGATCAGTGGGATTGCCCTTAGATCTATCATGATTCTTGAATTGTCATGTACATTAACATAAAGTCATCACAAAAGAGTTATATTATAGTGAGTAAAGTGAAGTAAAAAATTTTTTTTATGTAAATAATTTATATTTTTTGACATAAATAGTCAAAATGATGTATAAGATCCTAAGTTAAAGAAATACATGAATGACTTTAGTCTAAGTTCATTGACACACCATGGCATCGAACTGTATATAATTCTCCATGTTCATCTGTCAAAATCCTTTCATTAGGATCATTGGGATAAACAATGTTTCACTTTTAACTTTCTCTAAAGTAAAGTGACTGATTAATTGTTACCAGTTTCCACGCCTGATTCTGGCACATCTTTGCTACCCTCAAAGTGTATATTTACTACAAAGTAATATCACAAAACAAGTCACACATACATTTTATGCTAATGCTTATTGGAGAAAACAACACCTGATAAACAAGAAAATTATGCTCCAAACGGGACTCAAACTGCAGTCTCCAGCGTGAGAGGCGAATGCGTTAACCACGAAGCTAGAAGCTAACAGTCAGTATTGGAAGTCTTGAAGGTTTATCATACTGTGGGTGAAAGCCAGCCAGATGATGATCTTTAGACTTTAGGGACAAAAACAAATGTGAATTCTTACCCACTGACTTCTTTCGGAAATTTTAGAAGCCTCATTTGCTTCATTTTTGCTGTCTTTCCTGCTAACTGCTGTTAACTCGCCACTAAGTAACGTAAGTTGATGTCAGCTCCTCCCCTACCTGCTGCATATTCAACAGAGAGGAAGAAACGGAGTCGCCCATAGGCTACCGACAGCAAAGAAACTTATTCTATAGGCTAGATTATGCCTGTGTCTATTTTTACAGACTGTATGCAGTATGTGCAAAGCCAAAGCACAATGAAATAAGGCAACTTGTGATTTCGGGGGTTTACATAGGCTATTGTCCAGTTTCATATTTGTCTGTCAACTTTTCAAAATTCATTCGGGGCTACACTCAAAACATTCGGGGCTGAAGCCCTGGCAAAATCGGCTGCCGCCGCCTCTGCCTAAACTGACATCGGTTGACCTCTCTCTGGCTTGGATAACATTAATGCACATATTGAGCCACATAATTTTCTCTAACAAAAACAAGATTTCTTAATTTTTTAATTGAGAATTTGAATTTCTTACCTATTTAAAGGGGTTTACTTTGCCCTCAAATTCACTCTCCATCCTGTTAGTTTTTTGTAATATCCCTTTAAATAACAAAAGAGAGATTCTAAATGACATTATCCTCCAGGAAGGACAGCACAAACAACAGTAAGTATTAACAAGAGATTTTATGCATTCTGTTATGTTTAGTATGATGAGTTGGCTTGTCTCACTCAAAAACATTTAATCCCATTCAAAAACATTACAGAAATTGGTGTAGTTATCAAAATATATATAAATAATAGTTACAAAAATATAGAAAATTAACTCTTGTGTAAAAACCTTCAACAGACTCTCAATCCCCTACAGAACAATGGCTAATTTAAACACTATATTTTTACCCCTATAAGTTCCATCCTGTTAGGCATCCTGTTCCTTTCTTTCTTTATATCCTGTCATGTTACCTCCTTTTATGCATCCTGTTCTTTTACATGCCATTTTGTAAATAAGTAAGCTACAAAGCTGGAGTGCCTGAGCTTGACCATATTGAGAGCATATTTCTGAAAGTCTGGTATATCCTTTTATTGAAATATACTTAAAAAAGCTGGCATATACATTTTTTTTAAGTTACAAAAGGATATGTGTGATAATGACTGTTTCTAGTTATAGAAGTAAACTCTGGATCCAGCTTGTCTGGGTGAATGAATTCGATAAATGCATACTTTCAAAAATAATGGCAGGAAACGATAGCCATATAATCAGCAATGAATAATTGATGGACTGTAATGGAAGCCTATAAACACCCATACACACATTCCCTCAGAACTTAATGACTTGATTACTTAAAACTGCTGAGCAAGCACTAATCTGAATTACTGGGGTATAAGTGTATCATGAACCACCGATAGTCTTTGTGTAAGGAAGAAACCTCACGTTAAATTTGAGAAGTAAGCCAAGCCTTATCATCTGTGGTTTTATGAAGCTATTCAGACTGCTCCCTCTGCTGGCCAATTCACTTTCCTTTCTATCAGATAAAGGGCCAAATAATAACAAATACCAAGTACAGGCCCATTACACTCCAAACAGACACAAACACTCCACCTTACAGTAAACCAATATCTTTTTTTGTTAACATTCATTCATTATAAGAAGCACTTTAAAACATGCATGAAGTGACAGAGATCCATATTATTCATGTGAAAACACATCAAATCATAAACATATAAGAAACCCTCCTTATAAAGAAATTCTGAAAAACTCCCATATTCTGCAGACTTGCAAAACAAATAAAAGATTCATGCACCCTTAAAAAATTTAAGTGAATGTCCTGAACTTGTGCAGAACGCAGAGCCAATATTGATGAATAATTTAACCGTGAGATGTTAACAGGACTTTGGGCTTCAACGGATGTGTGAAGTTGAAATTACATAGATTCAAAAACAGATTTGTTTCATGGTGGAGATAGCAGGCAATGGTTTATGCGATGACGAATGCAGTCATCACTACCACTCAATCTAATATCATCATTGGTCAAGTCCTGTTCTTTATCAAAATATCTACTCATTAAATTGTGAGTAGAATTGACAGGTATTTTTTTTTTTTACTCTTGTATGGATAAAGTTTTTTCAAAGAAAAATGTATGTGAAACAAAATTATAAAGCAACTCTGCATTGATTTTCAAATCCAGTTGCCTTTACTCGCCACTAGAATGCGCCAGTATTACGCCAAAATGAAAATTAAACTTTCTATACAACTCGTGCAAAAAAAAGCTCTTATTCCAAGATGCTCTATCTATCTATCTATCTATCTATCTATCTATCTATCTATCTATCTATCTATCTATCTATCTATCTATCTATCTATCTATCTATCTATCTATCTATCTATCTATCTATCTATCTATCTATCTATCTATCTATCTATCGTTGAAGTCAGAGGTTTACATACACCTTAGCCAAATACATTTAAACTCAGTTTTTCCACAATTCCTGACATTTAAACGTAGACAACAGTCCCTGTCTTAGGTCAGTTTGGATCACTAATTTATTTTAAGAATGTGAAATGTCAGAATGATAGTGAATGATAGAGAGAGATGAATAGAGATAATGATACATTTCAGCTTTTATTTTTTTCATCACATTCACAGTGGGTCAGAAGTTTACATACACTTTGTTAGTATTTGGTAACAATGCCTTTAAATGGTTTAACTTGGGTCAAATATTTTGGGTAGCCTTTCACAAGCTTCTCACAATAAATTGCTGGAATTGTGGTCCATTTCTCCAAACAGAACTGGTGTAACTGAGTCAGTTTTGTAGGCCTCCTTGCCTCTCCATTTGGCCACTCCAATACCTTGACTTTGTTGTCCTTAAGCCATTTTGCCACAATTTTGGAGGTTTGCTTGGGGTCACTGTCCATTTGGAAGACCCTTTTACGACTTTGCTTTAACTTCATGGCTGATATCTTGAGATGTTGCTTCTATATATCCACATCATTTTACTTCCTCATGATGCCATGCTATTTTGTGAAGTGCAACAGTCCCTCCTGCAGCAAAGCACCCCAACAACATGATGCTGCTGTTGATTGAAGCCCCCATGCTTCACGGTTGGGATGGTGTTCTTCGGCTTGCAAGCCTCCCCCCTTTTTCTCCAAACATAACGATGGTCATTATGGCAAACAGTTCAGTTTCTGTTTCATCAGACCAGAGGAAATTTCTTTGTCCGCATGTGCACTTGCAAACTGTAGTCTGGCTTTTTTTATGGTGGTTTTGGAGCACTGGCTTCTTCCTTGCTGAGCAGCCTTTCATGTTATATCGATATAGGACTCATTTTACTGTGGATATAGATACTTGTCTACATATTTCCTCCAGAATCTTCACAAGGTCCTTTGCTGTTCTGGGATCGATCGATCGATCGATCTATCGATCTATCTATCTATCTATCTATCTATCTATCTATCTATCTATCTATCTATCTATCTATCTATCTATGTTTACAACATAGAAAAACACAACCCACTGATTATCTTTAAACTAAATATTAATAGTAACTAAATACTACTTTTATGCCAGAAATTGCATAAACCTGTTTTACACAAGTACGTGTCAAATTGCAATTAATTAAAAAGGAATTTTGCCTTCACAATTCTTCCGCGTGACATTCAACCCATTTCTCCGGCTGAATCTGTGACACTGAAAGTGTAAGAAGACACCAGCACACGATAGTCAAGTTTAAAGCTTCTCGCTCCATTGTCAGAACTTCTTGCTATTTATCTATACCTATATGACATGAGGTATGTAAATATTAAATCGTATACAGCTAAAATGATACTGTTTTTCGTCGCATAGAACTCGATTTCTCTGTGTAAACGTGTGTTTACCAGGTAGATGTGACGTCACGCGCTGACTCGTCCGATGTTGATTTCATTGAAAGCATTCTTGTCATATCTACGAGAACGTAACAATACAGCTGATCTTCATTATGTATGTCTAATTAAGGTAAATGATTATTGTATAAACTAAAAGTAAACATCTATCGTGTCTGTCTGTCACCGGTGTTCAGACCTGTATCAGGTGTTGACGGAAATACACAAATCGTCCTCTAGTGTATTATAAACAGGTTTCAAATAAGGAATCCAGGTGGCATAATGTGTCCAATTCACATTTATGACTAAATCACTTACCAATTCTCATCTATATAATAACTAGGCTATATAAAACGCTTTATGTTTGTCAGGTGTGCTGAGATTTCCTGATTTAGTCCTGTAACATGGAGGATCTGGCTGTGTTGAACTTGTTGGAGTGTCCTTTGTGTATGGAGCACTTAGACGTGTCTGCCAAGGTCTTGCCATGCCAGCACACGTTCTGTAAGCCATGCCTACAGCAGCATGAGGCAGAACACCCTCATCAGATGTGCTGCCCAGAGAGCAGAGCTCCTGTTCCAGGATCAGTGGAGGAGCTTCCCACCAACCTGCTGCTAGTGAGACTCCTAGAGAGCCTCCCAGAGGGGGAGTGGGGACCGCTGGGCACACCGAGGGACAGATCAGTGAGATATGTGTGCTCTACAGACCAAGAGGAACTTTTAAGCAGTTACATTCAAGATCTTCAACTTCAGCTGCCCAAACAGGGGCAGAACGCACAGGGGGTAAGGAGTACAACATGTACTTTTGCATTAGACCATATATAATAATTTTAAATAAATAAAAATTCAGCATGTCCTTTTCATAACTGGTTTTAGTGTATTTTGTGGCATGTTTTTTTTAGGCTTGTTTGCTGTCCTTTCTGAGTTAAAAGCTTTTGCTTTTGGCATTATGATTTGACAGGTTTATTATTATACTGATATAGTGCTAGGGCTGCAAAAAATATTGGCAAAATTCTTTCCTGCATGTATCATATTACATTCAGTCAGTTGTTGTGCTACATCAAACAGAACATGTTTGTTTTCCAGTATTTGTACAATAAACCACAATCCTGCACAGTGACACATAATGACGAACAGGGGTGAAATTCATATATTCAAAGTTGTCTGTGTGGTTTTTTTGTTGTCTTGTATGGGCAGCTAATTTGTCTTTCTGAAATGCTTAAGAGCACTCTGTATCTGTCCATAATGTCTGTGACTTACAACAATGCCCACCGGAACACACTGGGCCTTGGTTCGGATTAAGTAGGTCACTTGATTTGAGTTTCAGTGGATGAAAGGCCATTGCTGTTGCAGTCACAAGCAGTAGCACTGTTTAAAAGTTTAGGATGCATTTGAACACTAGGGAAATCTTTCCCACTGCATGCCTGTAGTTTAAAAGAAATGCATGCAAAGGAGAAGTGTGCAATAAATGGTGCTATTAGATGCTTTTATGATTTATAGACATGTTATGTCTTTTTTTTTTTTTTTACATATTTATATTAATATAAGTGTTATAATGTATATTATTTGTATATAAAATATCATTTTAATCTCTGACATGCTATCTGGTTTAAATTTGTTTCAGGTGCAAGCCCGAGCTTTATATGATTTCCAGGGTAATGTGCCTAGGGAGCTCACAATGAAGTCAGGTGACATCATTTATCTGCGTTGGAGAGTAGATGATAATTGGTTTTATGGGGAAGCCAGAGAGGGCAGTGGTCTGGTTCCGTGCAATGTGGTACAAGTCATAAGTGAGCAGTCCCAGCCCCTGGCTCTGTGCCGGGCGCTTTATGACTTCAATGCTAACCGTCTGGATCCAGAGGACAGCAAGGAATGTTTGACCTTCTTCAAGGTTAATCTTTTAACATTACTTTTCCTCCCATAAACAATGTACCACCAAGATTTTCATGCATCGCAACTTGGTAATGGGCTGGTACAGTGGCCCCCAAAAGTACATGGACACTTAAGCCATGCTAAAAAATTATAAATGTTGCATCTGGAAGGAAATGGTGATATACCTGTTTTTATTAACTAAACGGAAGTATTAATTTCATTTTTCTGAGCCATTTTTGGTGTTACTTTTAACGCACTGTTCCAAAGGTCAGTTGCATGCAGGGGCCCTGGGGGTGTAGTTTATAACAAGTTTCGAAATGGCTCTTATGGAAAGAAATTGGTAATTGGTTTATTCACCAAAGTGGCATTCAACTGATCACATTGTATAGTCAGGACATTAATAACATGAAAAATTACTATTACAATTTGAAAAAACTACTTCAAAGCGTTCATCCACGTGCAACAATGTCAGCTTTGCAGATCCTTGGCATTCTAGCTGTCAGTTTGTCCAGATACTCAGGTGTCATTTCCCCCACACTTCCTGTAGCACTTGCCATAGATGTGGCTGTCTTGTCAGGCACTTCTCATGCACCTTACAGTCTAGCTGATCCCACAAAAGCTCAATGGGGTGAAGATCCTTAACACTCTTTTCCAATTATCTGTTATCTGTTTTTTCCTACTCTAACCTTTTCTTTTGTTTTCTGTTTCAAAAGTGGCCTTTTCTTTGCAATTCTTCCCATAAGGCCTGCACCCCTGAGTCTTCTCTTTACTGTTGTACATGAAACTGGTGTTGAGCAGGTAGAATTCAATGAAGCTGTCAGCTGAGGACATGTGAGGTGTCTATTTCTCAAACTAGAGACTCTGATGTACTTACCCTCTTTAGTTGTACATCTGACCTTCCATATCTCTTTCTGTCCTTGTTAGAGCCAGTTGTCCTTTGTCTTTGAAGACTGAAGTTTGTATGAAATCTTTGTATGAAAACAATGATTGACTGATGAGTTTCAAGAGAAAGCTGTTTATTTTTTTGCCATTCTTGACCTAATATTGACCTTATGAAATACCAGTCTATTGCATACTGTGGCAACTCAAAAACAAACACAAATAAATGTTAAGCTATATTTAATGAACCAAATAGCTTTCAGCAGTGTTTGATATAATGGCAAGTGATTTTATAGTACCAATTTAGCATGAGTACTCAAGGATAAGGTGTTGGAGTGATGGCTGCTGGAAATGGGGACCTGTCTAGATTTGAAAAAAATAAATATTTTTTCAAATAGCGATGGTGCTGTTTTTTTAACTCAGTAATGTCCTGACTATACTTAACGATCAGTTGAATGGCACTTTGGTGAATTAAAGTACCAATTTCCTACCGAAACAGCAAAATCCAAAATATTGGATATATACAATACATTAATAAGCCCTTAATGTATAGCTCGGGTCTTTAGTGACCCGGGATCTCATTCCATCCCTTGTACAGCAGCCATTTTATTTGTAGTTATGGCCATACCTCTTTAGTATTCCTCAACCTTTTTCTTTTAAATGGTGTAAAAAATAAATAAATAATACTGATTAATTAACAAAAGTGTATAGGGTAATTAAAGGAATAATCTGTGTTCATTACAAGTTAAGCTCAATCGAAAGCATTTGTGGCATAATGTTGATAACCACAATAATGAATTTCGATCCGTTCCTTATTTTCTTTAAAAAAGCAAAAACGAGGTTACAGTGACAAAGGAAGTGAATGGGGACCACATTTGTTTTACTTTAAAATACTCACTTTTTCAAAATTATAACCACAAGACATAAAGGATATGAGTGTAAACATGATTTTAGTTTAATAAAATAACTTGCAAACCTTTTCTGTGTAAAGTAATAGCCAAATTTACAACTTCATTTCCATGACAATGTAATGTCAACAAACACTAAAGTGACTGTAAAAAAAATAAATAAGATGATTTAAACAATTTTGCAGCTCAAATAATACACAAATTTTACCAGAATAATGTATGTAAGTGCTTTTATAAAATTATAAGCGTCACATTTTTTTGAAACCCTCCAAAATTGGCCACGTTCACTGTTATTGTCCCCATTCATTTCTGTTGTCTGAGCTTAACTGTAACCTTGATTTTTGCTTCTTTTTTTTTTTTTTAAAGAAAAGCAGGAATGAGTCTAAAAAATAATTATTTGTGGTAATCAACATTATGCCACAAATGCTGTTGATTTAGCTTATTTAGTTGATTTTTTGGACCCGGAACATTCTTTAATTAAAAGACCCCAAATATGTTATATTGTTATTTATTTTTTTGCTCATATTTTTATGATTATTTAATTTCTAATTAAATTTACAATCACAGAAAACATTTCTTTCTTTATTACAAGACAAATGAGTTCTGTATCACATAGATTTTCAGTGTGACAATGGTGATTTATCAGTATTCCATATGCGTGTACACATACAGAATATGCATGCTATTTCTTACTCAAGGTGGCGCTGTTGTTTCAGTGACTGACTTAATTTACATTTGACATTGCTATTTGATGCTCAATAGCTCAATATGTGTTTGACAACAAGTTGCGTTTCATAAAATATCAGTGTGGATGTAATGAATCCTGTTCTTTATTTGTTGCATCATCTCTGTGATATATGAAAACAAAACATCAAAAAATATCAGAAAATATTATTATATTATAATATTTTCTAATTATCTTGAAAAAAATTTTAACATTTGACACTATCTGGGCATTTTATAGATCCATACATAAATGTGCCAGGTCCCTAAAGACCCGAGTATGTAATACTGTTTGGTGAAACACCCATGCATTTTTACTCATGGGTAATTCTAGTAGTAAGTGGTAAAAATATTAATAACGTAAATTGCCCCTTTTAAGCTATTAAAATAAGGGAAGAATAGAAATTCAACTTTGCTTAGTTTGGGCTCTCTAATGTAGCACCATTGTTGTTAGACTGCAGGACTTGAATTATATAACAGATTTGACTCAGGCACAGGATCCATTAAAGGACATTCTCCTGGAGTGTTTTTTTTTTTTTTTTTTGAAGAGCAGATGGTCCAAATGGGTCTGGAGCTGAGTTAAGGGTGTAATAGTCCTGCAGACACAAAAGGGACAGCTCTTCAGGGATGCTCATACACCCTCAGCTGCCTAACACATGGTTATCTCTATTTCCTCTACAGGGAGACAGCATAACTGTCATTAAACAATTGGATGAAAACTGGGTTGAGGGTAAACTTGGAGAGAAAGTTGGAATTTTTCCTTTGCAGCTCACAGAGGTAAGACAACTGCTTTTTTTCTTAGCTAAAATAATTTGATAAGAAGATGAAATAGTGTATTATTGCATAACCCCCTAGCCAGTACAAAATCTTGGGTGAATCTCACGAAAACGGTGAAGAACATGCCATCGTCTTGACTTTTGCTTAATTTGTTTCATACAATAAAGCACATGTCCATCTAAATTCTTATTACTGCAATGCAAAAAATTACATGCAGTGGTGTCTTAAATTTTACCGGAGATGTGCATTACTTTCTTTCTTCTGAACACAAACAAAGATTTTTAGAAGAATATCTGAGCTCTGTTGGTCCTTACAATGCAAATGTATGGTGACCAGATATTTGAAACTCCAAAAATCACATATAGGCCACATAAAAGAAATCCAAAGAAGTGCAATGATTTAATCAATATCTTCAGAGGCTAAATGATAAATGTGGTTGAAAATGTGGCTTACAAAGACATGGATTAAACCACTGCAGTCATATAAATTACTTTTATGCAACCTTTATGTGATTTTTTTTTTGCTTCAGAGTTCTGATCACCATTCACTTGCATTGTGAGACCTTACAGAGCTGAAATATTCTTCTAAAAGTCTTTGTTTGTGTTCTGCAGAAGAAAGAAAGTCATACACATCTGGGATGGCATTAGGGTGAGTAAATGATGAGAGAATTTTACCTTTTGCATAAACAAAATGAAGCCAATCTTATTTTATCTGTTGATTTTGGGCTGAAATGTCTTAACAGTTTTCATAAGATTCACCCAAGATCTTAAGCTTTTAATGTAAGTTGTGTACATGTCTTCCATTAGATTTAGTACTGGCTTGGGGTTTATGGAATAATAATCATTTAAGAAATAGCATTACTCATTTAATACAGTTATTGCTTTGTGATGTTAATTCTTCTTAATTATTTGGCCATCTAATCGATGCCCCCTTATCTTTTCCCTGTTTAATGCTGCAATTAAAATCAGATCAAAAGGATCTCCTCTTTTAGCTCTCATAGTGTGTGAGTAGTTACTTATGGAGTGTGATAATGAGCTTTTAGACCTCATTATTGAGCCTACTATCTCTTACACTGCAGTCCAGCGACTGACGTGTGCATTGTTCTGACGCTGCTGCTCCAGTGAACTGCATGTGCGGCTGGATAATTAAACTCCAGATAGGAATGGCATTCCTTATCTGTGTGCTGGGTTATATCTGAATTTAGTGAGATAAAACAGCCGGCCCCCCTCTCAAAACAATGTTGCGTCAGCCTCATTCAGTCTGGCATCCCGATAGTGACCAGCCAGGCATGAAGCCACAGTAATGCTTTCTTTTACTGTGGTGACAGAGCAGCACATCATGGGGAAGGGGAGGGGGAGCATCCGTGCTGCCCACATGAGCTACACTAGTCCATCTTAAAATCCAGGCAGCTGCGGCTGACAATTTAATTCAAGGCTGAAAAGGAAGTTTTGAGCGAGCAGGTGGGACTAATAGCTTTGATCTGCCACTTTTCCTTACTGAAAATCTCGGGGCTAGATTTACATCAGGTGAAGTGGTTTAGGCTGGCCAGGAGAGACCCTGTATACCTCTGCTTCATTTAACACACTTTGTGTCTTCCACAGCCAAATCCAGCGGCATACGAGCTTCTAGAAAAACGAAAAAGGACGGACTCCGTGGAATCACACCCACGGAGCAGCACTAGGGTTAACGTGGATGCTCTCGCCCACAGGCGACTCTCTGGAGCATCTCCTAAGCAAGCCAGGCCTCCAAATGTCAGTCTCCTCAACAGCCTGAACTATCCTCCTCTTGGCCAGAGCCTGCAGCCACCTCACATCAGCTCCAGCGCTCACACTGCCTACAGCAAGACGCCACAACTTGAAACATTTAACAGACCGCATTTAAGGAGCTCTCGCAGAAACTTGCCTAAGGTGAGAACTCTCATTTGTGCCTCAGATTCACTTGTATTGGAATGACGATTGTAGCCATGCATGTATTTCTTTCATGCAATTCTATAATTTGGCTTTACGGGTGTTTCTTTGATGATAAAACATGAGTTCACCATAACATCTTGTTCAGATTCGTTAGTGTTGAAAGAGTCGATGTATCAGAGAAGTTAATTTTGCATGGTGAGGCAATGTTTGTTTGCGATCCTCCCTGAAAAAAAGGTACAATAATAATTATCTCTGTTACAACATGCCCAATTTAATCTCTCTCAACATCAGAAGTTAAAAATCAGTGGAAAGTATTGACATGAAGCTTTAAATTCATTGTTAATTTACTTGATTTTGTCAACATTTACTACAGATGTTGCATCTAGTGTACTTAAAATGAATAATTATTTCCTGCATATTCTCATCTTTTCTTTAAAATAGTTACAAAATAACTCTTTCCTCTGTCAGTGTAAAATTATATTCTGCTTCGGTGGAATCCAGTATGCTTGCGAGCTAAAAATGCCCCTTTCTCTGTTGCCGCTTTGCAAGCTCATGACTCATACTGGCTTACATAACACTTTCCTCTTATCTGGTTGAAAGGCTCATTCCTCTCCAGTGAGCAGTGACTCTCTCCCCTCCTGCCATCAGCTGTGTCATTAATAGAAGGCGAGGGAAAACATCACATCATGGGCAGTGGAGTCACTCTGCCTTACATTTATGACTATAAATGGGGCCAGTTAACACTGGATTTTTGCATTCTTTGTGTTTTTCTTAAGGTTGTGCAACACTTTGTTAAGTCGCAGGAAACATGCCCACTTTTTCTGAATCTGCAGTGGTGTCATTTTGATGGGCAGGAAAATAATTTAGCAAACTCTCTCATCATTTACTGACCCTTATGTTGCTTTAAACATGTTTGATGTCTTGTCTTCCGTGGAACACAAAAGATGATATTTAAAAGAATGTCCTGGCTGCTTTTTTCAAATAATGAAAGCGAATGAGGACTGGGGCTGTGTTGACAAAAATATTACCGTAAAACTATCATATACATTTTGTTTAACCATACAAAGCTTTGAGTGAGGAACAGACTGAAGTTTAAGTCATTAGCTGGAAATCTTAAAGGGATAGTTCACCCTAAAATGAAAATTATTTTATCATTTACTCACCCTCATGCCATCCCAAATGTGTATGACTTTCTTTCTTCTGCTGAACACAAACAAAGATTTTTAGAAGAATATTGCAGTTCTGTAGGTCCATACAGTGCAAGTGAATGGTAACCAGACCTTTCAAGGTCAAACAATCACATAAAGGCAGCATAAAAGCAATCAATATGACTCCAGTGGTTTCATCTATGTCTTTAGAAGCTATATAATAGTTGTGGTTGAGAAACAGTTCTTTTTTTACTATAAATTGCCACTTGCACATTCTTGCACATTCGGGGCTAGTCGTCCAGTACATTTTTCACAGAGGATGTTTCTTTTTTTGAAGTTTTTTGAACACGTTACTTGGAATACCTTAAGGAATTGGTGGTTGGTGGTTCGAATCCCGGTCCACATGCCGAAGTGTCCTTGGGCAAGACACTGAACCCCAAGTTGCTCCCAATGGCAGGCTAGCACCTTGCATGGCAGCTCTGCCACTATTGGTGTATGAATGTGTGTGTGTGTGTGTGTGTGTGTGTGTGAATGGGTGAATGAGTCACAGTGTAAAGCGCTTTGAATACCGTTAAGGTTAAAAAGGCACTATATAAGTGCAGACCATTAATACATCTGACAAACTTGAAGTTAAGTGGGAGTTTAATATTTTATGTTGCTTTTTTGTCATTTTTGGAGCACGACAACCTCTGTCGCCATTCTTTTTCATTATATGGAAAAAGGCTGACTATTTCCTTCTTAGGGAAGAAAGAATGGGGTTGGGAACAACATGAGGGTGAGTAAATGATGACAGAATGTTACATTTTATTGTGCTATTTCTGCCATTTAAGGAGATTGCTTCTATAACCTGGGTTTAAATGCTTTTGCTCTACGTGCACGGTTAATGTGTAAGTACTGTATTGACTGACCAGTGACCCAGCGAACAGAGCAGATTTTGAAACTGAAGTTCATCAGAATACAAAAGAAGAAACCAAACAAAAATGTAACCAAACAAGTCTTCGGAAATTGGCTTGCGAGCTTTGGTCTACTTTTATCAGTCAAATCATTCAATGACATGTCTCATAATAAGGTGTATGTCTGGTCTTCACCTTGATCAAACTATAATCAGTCAACAAGGAAACCATTTAGAGTGTAGACAACACTTTTTGTTTTATTGTTCGTCATGCCTTTGAATATTGTCTCTTTGAATTAATGCTTTGTTGTGTTTGCGTTGCAATTTTAAGAGATTAGGAAATCAGTATCATAATAAAGCTTTTACAGTATGTGAAACTCTCAAGGCCTTGTGTTTTCAAGTGCTGATGTAGCTAAACTGTAATCACCTACTTCCTCTGTGATAATTATGGGAAAAGGTGTACATTTTAGGAGGTGTGGAGATTGTCAAAGCTACACAAACTCTACAAGAGACTGGCCGCAGACTGTCTTGTAGATATGGAAACTCTTGTTTCATCATGCTGTTGTAATTGGATAATATTAGATTGGATTTCAGTTTAAAAGAAAGATCATGACTCAGTTCTCATCCAGCCCACCTGACTCTCTTCCATGAGCCAATGCCCTTAATCTAAGTAGTATGTTATCAGAGCAAGGAAAAGTCTCACTCTGAGGCTATTTCCTGTCTGAGTCAGCTCTTTGTCTGATGTCAAAGATGTTTAAGTTACTGTTATATCAGAGAGTACAGAAATAACTCATGAATTAAACTCAATCCTTCATTATGATATACTGTATGTGACTGTCAAACAGTACATGCAAATCATTAAAAATCTTTCTGTGTGTAGTTTATTTTAGAGATTGATTAAAAAGTGGAAATGCTTGACTGGCAGAATAATCATTTTATAATTGGGTAACACATTATAATTTAAGAAGTCATTTACAAGCATTATATAATACTAAGCTGATCAGTTTATCTCATTATGGATATGAAACTGTTTTGAAGCTACAACATAAGTTCTATATACATCTAGAGGCAAAATAATTGTGAATTATTGAGATAACACTAGCTCTAACTCCAAACACTAGTATTCAATAGTGATGTTTTTGTGTCTGTGCAAAAAGAAGTAAATTTACCAGTTGTTTTTTCACTATAATAGAGGGACAGAAAAATGAATGGTGAAAGTCCGCCAGCCATCACTATGGCACTGATTAACCCTCAGGGGCCTCCCTTACCCTCAGAGAGCAAGATGTCTACAACCCAACAGCTCTCCATCAGTGTGTGAGTGTCTAAAAGTGTACAGCATAACTCACTCACTCACTCCATTGAGATGTGTCATAAAGATATATAACCTAAAGATATAAAAACAATTTTACATGAGCAGAAAGTGTTACATTTTGTGTACTTGATCTTGAGACATTTATTAGAAATTGTTTTATCATCAGAGAGCTTCTAACTTGATGAAATGGGTCTGTTTAGGTGTGCTGCACTGTATTCCTACACTCCCCATCGCTCGGAGGAGCTGGAGCTGAGGAAGGGTGAAATGGTGGGGGTTTATGGGAAATTCAAAGAGGGCTGGCTACGTGGACTATCTCTCAGAACAGGCAAAGTAGGCATCCTGCCAGCCAACTATGTTACACCTGTGCTTAGGTGAGTTACATTACAACATCTTGGCAACACCTCTTCTCTCCATCTCCTTCATACTTGCAATGGTACAAAGACACTTTGCAAAAGGGTTGTATACATTAACTTTAGTTGATGCTGCAGTAAACACGAATAAACATTTTATTTTATCATTCATGGTTGATGTTAATTTCTTCTTATAGGCCTACTAATACATTTTTAATATTAAATGGTATGTTAATATTAGTTAATACATTAGGAATTAGCAATGAATAATGGTACATTTATAAATCCACATTAAGCCAGAATAATAAATGCTTGAAATATATTGTTCATTGTAAGTGTAACGCTTGAGCAACGAGGCGATGCGGATTCAAATGCAGTTTAAACTTTATTTAATTAACAAACAGGTAAACACAAAGGAACAACCCACAATGGGGAAATCAAACATAAAAACTGCTAACTAAACACGATGTAAACAAACAGAGGACTCGGGAAGGAAACACACACCAGGCTGACATCAAACAACGATAGACAAGGACTGAACAAAGAAACAGGGTATAAATACATAAACATGGGAAAAAGGGCCAATGAACGAACAGAACTCAAACAAGATAACAAGGTGATTAACAGAAGCAAAAGGCAAACTAATGAGGACAGGTGAAAACAATGACAGAAAACACGAACGCTAACAAAGAGACTATGGAGTTACATAAGGGACTAAAGTGAAAACTAAGAAATGCAAAAGTGACAAAAATGGCAAACAAAAGGGCAACAGTGAAACAAGACAGGGTATACATAACAGTAAGTTTATGATAACTAATGCATTGATTCATTTTAACATATAAAAACTTATTGTAAAGTGTTACTTACATCCTTCAAAATAAAAGTTCTTCAATGATTCTTTGTAACACTTTAGGTTTAGCAAGAATTTGTGTTGGCAGTATGATTCTTTGGAGATATAAAAACATGATTTGTAACGCTTTAAGGTTGTATTTGTTAACATACAGTAAGTAAATGCATTAGGGATCATAAACTAACTATTAACAATATTTAAATAGCATTCAGTAATTTTAGTAAATGTTAATTAAAAGAGCTGTGAGCTTTTTAGCTGTTCTGGAATTTCCACAAGCTGAGCTGTTCGATTAACCACGCCCCCTCTTTCCTAAACCCTGGATTCCAAAGATACTAAATGAGCTTTATTGAGAATTGCATCTAGCAGAACAGTTGTCAAAAACAACAACAGAAAAATAGCGCCCTCAAAATCTTCTTGTAGTCTTCCTTTTTCATGATTCCTTCGACCATAATGAGATTCCCAGTTCCAGACGCACTGAAACATCCCCACAGCATTATACTCCCACCGCCATGTTTCACTGTGGGAACGGTGTTCATTGGGTTGAGCGCCTCTCCCTTCTTTCTCCAAACATAGGCAACATCTCTATGGCCAAAGAGCTCTAGTTTTGTCTCATCTGACCAAAGGACTTTAATTTTAAATTTTTCTCTAGGTTGTCCTTGGCAACTTCAGTCTAGCTTAGAGGTGTCTATTCTTCAGAAGTGGAGTTTTTCTTGGTGTGCAACCGTGCAGTCTATTCCTGTGCAGGGCTCTAGTGACTGTTTCCGTTGAGACATCAAACCCAGACTTGGCTAAATCACTCACTAGTGTTTTGGCAGTTGTTCTTTGGTCTTTAGAAACCCCTCTCACCAGTTGTCTTTCCAAGGTTTTTGAAATATTTCGCTTCCTGCCTCTGCCAGTCTTGTTCTTCACTGTGTGGGTCTCTTCAAACTTGTTGATAATACTTCTCATGGCAGTTCTTGACACCTGAAAACGCTTTGATAAACGTGTATTTCCTTCTTCTGCTTTGTGAGCATTAACAATATTTTTTCTCAAGTCTAAACAAATTTATTTTGTCTTTTCCATGATGACAGTTTTATATTACTTCACTACCGTAATTTCCGGACTATTGAGCGCACCTGAATATAAGCCGCACCCACTGAATTAAAATTTATTTTTTATTTTGAACATAAATAAGCCGCGCATGTCTATAAGCCGCAGGTGCCTACCGGTACATTGAAACAAATTAACTTTACACAGGCTTTAACGAAACACGGCTTGTAACAAAAATAAATATGCTTTAACGAAACACGGTGTGGCAGCGGGGGCATGGTCAAGCGCCCGTCCGGGAGAGAAAAGTGGTAAGGGCGCTTACACCTGAGCTAAATTATGTCTAACACCTGGTGGATTAATTAGGCGAGTTAGGTTAATTGGATAACAGTGGTTGGTTCCGTAGCCAATCAAACAGATAATTTCTTAAGGGGGCTAATAATATTGACCTTAGCAGTTTTATAATTTATTAAAAAAATTATTTTATTCCAGGCAAGTTTAAATAAATAAGGCTTTCTCCAGAGGAAAAATATAATAAGACATACTGTGTTAAAATCCCCTTGATCTGTTAAAAATCACTTGGGAAATATTTAAATAAAAAAACAACCTTATTATAAAGTGTTATCAAATTATTTAAGTTACATTTATAGGGTCTTATATCACTGTATTTATTTCTGTGTGCTTTTAAGCACCAGTACATAGATCATTTTCAAATAATTATTTGTGGAACTTTAGAAGGTCCTTCTCTAGTTTAGGGGCTGTTCACACAGAACACATATTTTTATCCACAGTGATTTTTCTACGTATATATGTGATAGACAGACATCTGCGACCATTGCACCTTGTCTCCCTGTGTTTATAGTGTCTCACAGGTGCACCAATTTTTTTAGATGCTGAGGCAATTTTAAAAGAACTTCAGCTATTAAAAATGTGTTTAGAGAAACCTGCATTCTGTTCTTTTAATTGTGCCATACAATGTTTTTGGGTTCCAAATGGATCATTTATCTTTAAGTGAGCAGGCCTTTTATAATGAATATCAAGGTTACAGTAATATATTGTCTTTCTCACAGAACGTCTGCAAGGTTTCTTGAACAAACCAAACCTGCCATTCCTCACACAAGCACTGTATCAACAAAAAGACACACCCCACTCAAGCCCCAGGCTGATATCCTGGCCTTAGACAGAGTAAACAACGACGCCCCTTCAGCTACAATGCCCATGGTGTCATCTGCCGGGCTTGGTAGAGCACCGCAGCAGGGCGGGAAACAGGGGTGGGGCACAGTGAGACGCACACTCCATGCTTCACACAGAGGTGAGAAACAACAAGCCCCAGCATGCTGCATCTCTTTAGTTTGGGAGCACGACAACATGCACCAAATGGCCAGAAGCATGCAGACACCCAATTCTAATGAACAGGTTTACAGTAGCTATTCCAGTCATTTCTGTGAGGACAAATCTTAATGCCTTGGTACCCAGCTGAACACCTTTGGGATTAATTGAAACACCAACACCAGTGCCTGACTTTCTGATGCTCTTGTGTCTTGTTGAACATTTAATTTCAAAGGCATGGGCATTTATTCCTCCTGTTGTTGCTACAACAGCTTTCACTATACACTCACCGAGCCTTTTATTAGGAACACCTGTCATTTGATTATATGATCAGCCAATCATGTGGAACAGTGCAATTCATAAAATCATGCAGATACGGGTCAGGAGCTTCAGTTAATATTCACATCAACCATCAGAATGGGGAAAATTGTGATCTCAGTGATTTCAACCGTGGCGTGATTGTTGGTACCAGACGGGCTGGTTTTAGTATTTCTGTAACTGCTTATCTCCTGAGATTTTCCCACCCAACAGTCTCTAGTGTTTACTCAAAATGGTGCCAAAAATAAAAAAAAACATCAAGTGAACAGCAGTTCTACAGAGGAAACGCCTTGTTGATGATAGAGGTCAACAGAGGATGGGAAGACTGGTTCGAGCTGACTCCGATAACCACTATGTAGAATTGTAGTGAGCAGAATAAAATCTCAGAATGCACAACACTTCAAACCTTGAGGCGCATGATCTGCAACAGCCTAAGACCACTTCGGGGACTTTATTTAAACCATAGTGTTCCTAATAAATTGCTCCGTAAGTGTATGTTGGAACATGGCTGCAGGCATTTGTTACTGATGTTGGGTGATGGGCTCTGGCTAGCTGTTGGTGTTACAATTCATCCCAAAAGCTTTGTGGAGGCCAGTCAAGTTATTCCACACCAGCCTCAGTAAACTATTTCTTTATGGACCTTGCTTTGTGTACAGGGGCATTGTCAGGCTGGAACAGAAAAGGGCCCTCACCAAACTGTTGCAATACAGTTTTATACACAAAAATCTAGAATGTCATTGTATGCCAGAGCATTAACATGTGTCTGAAGGATTTGTTATAGATTAATACTGTTATTCATTTTTGATTGTTAGAAATTATAATTAGAAAGGGGTGTTCACATACTTTTGGCCATATACAGTAGTGTAAGTAAACCTGTGCAACTGTCAAAAATCAAAATTGATATCATCAGTTTGATGTTTCCATGGGGTTTTATGTACTCATTTTGCATTTTTGGTCAATATATCTGTATTTATGGGTATTTCTACAACACAGATGCCTTTTGTGTCCCTCATTACTGTGTAAATATGATGATTTGCTCAATATATTGATTGCTAAATATATATGAGCATAAAAAGTAGTTTGATGTCATGTTTTTGTTTTGTTTTTTAAGTTTACGTTTATTACCCAGGTGATGCCGGAACCCTGTTACAATCATAGCTTATAATGACATTCTTATTCTTTGAGCAAAGGAACTCTGCCAAAGACCATTAAAAAAGCATTCAGATTTTGTCACTTTATCTTATATTTTGATATGTTTGTCAAAAGGGGACAATTTTAAAGGAATAGAACACCCAAAAAGAAAATTCTCTCATCATTAACTCACCTTCATGCCATGCCAGATGTGTATGACTTTCCTTGTTCTGAAGAACACAAACAAAGATTTTTAGAAGAATACTCAGCTTTATATGTCCTCACAATGCAAGTGAATGGTGACCAGACCTTTCAAGCTCAAAAAAATCACATGAAGGCAGCATAAAAGTAATCCATAAGACCCAAGTGGCTAAATCCATATCTTCTGAAGTGATATGATAGGTGTGGTGTGGGTGGAGAAACAGATCAATATTTATAGTAAAAAAGGATTGAAAAATGTATCTGTTTCTCACCCAAAGTGATTGCATTGCTTCAGTAGACATATATTAAACTACTGGAGTCATATGGATTATTTTTATGCTGTGTTTTATGTGATTTTTGGAGCTTCAAATGTCTGGCCAATTCACTTGCATTGAAAGGACCTACAGAGCTGAAATATTCTTCTAAAAATCGTATTTGTGTCCAGCAGAAGAAAGAAAGTCATACATGGGGATGGCACGAGGATGGGTAAATGAGAGAATGTCTTACTGAATATTATTTAAAAAAGTGTTTTTTCAAAATGGAAAAGGCACCCATTTCAAAGAATGACCCTTATGTTAATGAGCTGTGTTTCATGGATGTGCTTATACACTTCTGCTTTGCCTTTTCTTTTCAGGGTTGCCTCACTATGGAAGCTACAGTTCAAATTCCATCCTCAGCCTTCAGCCTCCACCACAGGATTTGGGGCAGATCTATACTACTTATGGTCGCTCGCCTGTTCTCCCCAAAAAGAGAAATGGTTTATTCTCAAATCCCATCAAGATGCAACATAGGGCATATGAAGCAAAAGCACCGCCTGCTGGTGGATATCAAACAGGAAACGGGGACCCTGCCCAAAAAGAGGCAACCACAACTCCTCAGTCAATTCTGATTAAACCAGATGCTCTTAAGCACAATGCAGAGAAGGTAAAAATCACCTGCATGTGTTTTAGGATTTTAAGTTACTCTTTGAACTGATCCGGGCTGTATTATAGAAACCTTTTAACTCTAGAAGCCAATGTTATATGTTTAGTAACTCTGGCGACTGAAGAATCCTAATTTGAACTTGTCAGATCTTAACCTAAGCCTTAAGATAACAAGTTTCAGGAATATAGCCCCAGATGTTTTAAATCTGTTGTGTTCAGGTGAATTAAAACCTAAAATCATATGTTGGGCTGGACAAAAAAAAAAAAAAAAACAGCTCTTTGGCTAAACTGGATTTAATCGTGGAAAGTGGTTCCACATGTTTGAAGTGAGTTCCCTTAACATAAAATGACTATGTATTCTCAACAACAACACTTTGTGAAGAAAGAAACTAGTTGAATTGGGTAAACCCAACAAATGTGTTAATGCAACATAATGAAATGTAAACCTCAGTTATTTCTTAATATATTAATGAAAGTGAATGTTGTTTAATAAATACACTGGCGGCCAAAAGTTTGGAATAATGTACAGCTGTGGCCAAATGTATTGGCAGTGACATAAATTTTGTGTTTTACAAAGTTGACTGCTTCAGTATTTGTAGCTAATTTTTTCACATGTGTCTATGGTTTACTGTAAAACTTATGAAATGCTTATCATTGTTTTCAAGGCTTTTATTGGCAAAAAACTTTCAATATATGAAAAGGGGCAATATTTACAGTGTTGACCCTTGTTCTTCATAACCTCTGCAATTCACTCTGGCATGCTGGATATCAGCTTCTGGGCCAAATCATGACTGAAGGCCATTCTTGCCTTATTATTCTCGGAGTTGATCACAATTATTGGGGCTTCTGCTTGTCCACTCACCTTTTGAGGATTGACCACAGGTTCTCTATGGGATTAAGATCCAGGGAGTTGCCTGGCCACGGAAAAAAATGTCAATATAATAATCTCCGAGCCACTTTATTATCACTCTTGCCTTGTGACATGTGCTCCATCATGCTGGAAAATGCACGGATCATCACCAAATTGCTCCTGTATCATTGGATGAAGTTGCTCTTGCGGGACATTATGATACCATTCTTTATTCGTGGCAGTGTTTTTGGGCAGAATTGTTAGAGAGCCCACTCCCTAGGATGAAAAGCAACCCATGGCATGACACTCATGGTAGCGTTCACCTTTTCTTCTCCGGACTATCGATTTTCCAGATGTCCTAAACAGTCTGAAGGGGGCTTCATCAGAGAAAATAACTTTGCACCAGTCTTCTGCTGTCCAATCCTTGTACTTCCTGCAGAATATCAGTCTGTACTTGATCTTTTTCTTGGAGAGACGTGGCTTTTTTTGCTGTCCTTCTTGACACCAGGACATTGTCCAAATGTCTTTGCCTCACTGTGCATGCAGATGCACTCACACCAACCTGCTGCCAATATTGAGCAAGCTCTGCACTGGAAACAATGTGAATCAACACCACAACTATTGCAGAAAACTTTGTGAAACACAAACTTTATGTCACTGCTAATACTTATTGCCACGGCTGTACAGATTTTGCTCTTATGGAAAGAAATTGGTACTTTTATTCACCAAGGTGGCATTCAACTGATCACAATGTATAGTCGGGACATTAATAACGTGAAAAATTACTACTGCAATATTATTATTTTTTTCAGAGCTACTTAACTACTTAGATTTCTCATCAAATAATCCTCCACATGGATTATTGGATTATATGACAGCTTTGCTGATCCTTGGCATTCTAGCTGTCAGTTTGTCCAGATACTCAGGTGATATTTCACCCCACGCTTACTTTAGCACTTGTCATAGATGTGGCTGACTTGTCGGGCACTTCTCACACACCTTACAGTCTAGCTGATCCCACAAATGCTCAATGGGGTGAAGATCCTTAACACTCTTTTCCAGTTATCTGATGTCCAATGTCTGTGTTTCTTTGCCCACTCTAACCTTTTCTTTTCTGTTTCAAAAGTTGCTTTTTTTATTATTCTTCCCATAAGGCCTGCACCCCTGAGTCTTCTCTTTACTGTTGTACATGAAACTGTTGTTGAGCGGGTAGAATTCAATGAAGCTGTCAGCTGAGGACATGTGAGGTGTCTATTTCTCAAACTAGAGACTCTGATGTACCTTCCACATCTCTTTCTGTCCTTGTTAGAGCCAGTTGTCCTTTGTCTTTGAAGACTGTAGTGTACACCTTTGTTTGAAATCTTCCTTTTTTTTTTTTTTGGCAATTTCAAGCATTGTATAGCCTTCATTCCTCAAAACAATGATTGACTGAGTTTCTAGAGAAAGATGTATCTTTTTTTTGTGCCATTTTTTACCTAATATGGACCTTAAGACATGCTAGTCTATTGCATACAGTGGCAACTCAAACACAAAGATAATGTTAAGCTTTATTAAACGAACCAAACAGCTTTCAACCGTGTTTGATATAACGGCAAGTAATTTTCTAGTACCAAATTAGCAATTTAGCATGATTACTCAAGGATAAGGTGTTGGAGTGATGGCTGCTGGAAATGGGGACCTGTCTAGATGTCTAAAATAGCTTTTTTCAAATAGTGATGGTGCTTTTTTTTTTTTAAATCAGTAATGTCCTGACTATACTTTGTGATCAGTTGAATGTCACTTTGGTGAATTTAAGTACCAATTTCCTTCTGAAACAGCAAAATCTGTACATTATTCCAAACTATTAAAAGTTTGGAATAATGTACAGATTTAGCTGTTTCGTTATGGTCATGGTTAGCACAGCAATTGCTTAAAGTGAGCAATCAGTTTCCTGTGTGACATATACCTGTCCTTTCTTCACCATAATTGTAACCCCCTAAACTCCAACATGACAGAAACTCTTCTAAATCTCAACATAAAATATTAAACACTAACAAGTATTCCCCTTTATATTCATATTTTAAAGAAATACTTAATTTTAACATTGCTGCTTATCGAGTCTAGTGCATAGTATGCTGGGAAATGGAAATCCCCTCCCTGTTTCATCAATGCTACATTAACCACCACAGAAAGTATTCATGTAGTCCCAGCTCAAATTATTTAAGTAAACATTTTTCAATTTAAATGGATAGAATGCAATGAAATCAAGTTGTGACAAAATATTCTAGAATCGTGTTGTAGTTCATTTTAATTAAATTAAACAAGCAGTAAATTAAACAAGCAGTCAATATACTGTGTGTATATATATATATATATATATATATATATATATATATATATATATATATATATATATATATATATATATATATATATATTCTATTGTGGTTTTACTGTGACTGATTCAATATATGGTTTGTTTTTGTTCCTTTAGTCAATAAAGTCAGTACGATTCCTGACACAGGACGAGCCTCAGATAACAAAAACGATGCCCCCCTCATCTGCACCACATATCACCACAAATTCCCAGCCTGGCCTCTCATCCCTAGACCACTGGAATCCATCAGCCATCTTGGGTCGCAATGGAAGTTCCTTAGTTCTTAAAGACACAAAAGCACCTCCACCCAGAAAGAGTAAAGGCCAAGATCATGCCACTATGGACTGCTTCTCACTAAATATGAAACCAATGCTGATCAACAACCAGTCCAGCCCTATTAGGTGAGGTGAGGCCTGCCTTAAAGAGGAAGTGTTACATGATATCTGATCAAAAGTTCTTATGTGTAAAATTATCTATAAATGCAATATTTTTTCTAATAAGAACATTTGCCAGTTAGCAGATATTTAATGCGATAATGCACAAACTGTGTTTGTTTTAACAGATAGTGAAAAACACTTCCTGTCATAATTCGAAGAAACATTCAGATACTTCAACTGATTATGCACATCCTGACACTAGATTGGTGCATTCTGACTGACTAATGTTATTTTCTTCAGACACAGGATGTTAAAGGGGTATAACGCTAAGACAGATGCAGAACTCACACTGACGGAAGGGGAAATAGTTGTTGTTCAAAGGCCGCGACCGGACGGAAGGCTTCTCTTGACTCAAGAGATCAGTGGGAAAACAGGCCTTTTCCACAGAAGCATTCTGGAAATACTGGACAAAGTCCTTTGAGTGTGCCACAGTTTTTTCTGTTATGTACATGTTCTTTGACCAGTGCTGTGTTAAGAGTCACACCGTGTCAACCTGTTGTGTAACAAACAAATATTAAAAGCAATATCCTGTGTACTTGTAGAGTATACATTATTTGCATTCTAAGTATTGCAGTGTATGACAGATCACATGTTTCATGTACACAAAAACTAGAGTTTGTTCAAGCTTTTTCTTCATCATTAGTCAGCTCTGACAGATGACTGTGCCTTTTTGTATGCTGAATCACTATTTGCACTTTTTGAATGAGAGGTGATGAGGTTGTTAATCTTGAGATTGAAAATTATTTGGACTAATGAAGGCCTAATGATGACATGAAGTTCTCCAGATTGGCTTTTTCACACACTAAATCCTGTTGTATCAATACAGTAATGGTGGAATTGTTTTATTGTGTAAAACCTCAAAGCAGCTCCATCCTGAAAATACAATTAACCAAAACTCCTGTTCTCAATCCCTGATATGTCAGTCTTTTTGTGTGTGTAGAATTATTACTAATAAACAGATTACAGTAAAAATTGACTAAAGATTGCAGCATCTTTTAAAAAAAAAATTGTTTATGCCATTTCTCCCCAATTTTGGAATGCCCAATTCCCACTACTAAGTAAGGTCCTTGTGGTGGCATGGTTACTTGCCTCAATCTGGGTGGCAGAAGCAAGTCTCAGTTGCCTCCGCTTCTCAGACAGTCAATCCGCGCATTTTATCACGTGACCCATTGTGCACAAGACCATGGAGACTCATCATATGGAGGCTCATGCTATTCTTGGTGATCCACCCACAATTTACCCTCACTATTGGATTCAAACTTGCAACTCCTGGCCCAGATTTCTGTATCTTTATTATTTTTATGTTTTTTCTTTTTAATCATTTAATAAATATTTTCATTAAATATGACCTCTTTCTTTTGTCAATGCAGTGCTATTATTATTATTATTATATTTGCAATTTTGTTTTGCCATTTCTTTAAGATAAGTACAGAATAAAGAGGAATACTAAGTATTCTATTATTGTTTTACGTGTTAAAAAAATTAAACAATTGATTTCCACGAATATGCAAGTACACGTCTTTAGGCATTGACGCGCATGTCCAGTAAAGCCAGCAGAGGACAGTTTGGGATGGGCGACTGTGCTTGGAGAAAACATCCACCCGAAAGAGCTCATCCTCTTGGCACCAGAGGCGAACATTTGTTGTTTATTTAAGTCTAAATAAAAGAGTTATTCAAATCTGAAAATGCCGGTAAGCTTGCAATGCCATCTCTTTTTTCATCTGTCGGTGTAATGTGAGTGTTGTTATGTCCCATCTTTGCATTGCAACCGTAATCGCATGCAAATATTTAATGGACTGTTATTTGACAGCGGTTTCCCAATCATGTTTTTGTCATTTTAAGTGTATGCATTTGAAACATGTATTAATTTATGTTGTTTTTGACTAAATAACCACAAGCGGTTTCGTGCACAAACAGCTAGCCGCCTGCTAGTTATTAGCTTCACGGAGACCTCAGCGGGTTAAAAGATATTACGATCTCTCAACGAGTCATTTTCACTTTACGTTAGGAAATACTTTTTAACCCGCTTAAAAGAGATAACTAGTTACGTTCGGTGTGTAAAAAAAAAAAAACATGTTTTGTGTTGTCTGTTAATTAGCTGTTAGCGAGATAGGCCGAGCGCTTCGGCTGCTTGGCAACAGAGTTCAGTTCCCATCCACCCACACGAACGCCTTAAAATACACTAACCCTTACAATACAATTTCTGTGTTCACTATATTAGTTCCTTTTAAAATACCATAGTTACTTGTTATTTGTTCTACAATTAGACTGTGCTAACTTTAGTCACCACTGTAATAAAAAAAGAAATTTTTTAGAAAGCTTACACTGTTGAATGAGCGAGGGCCCATATAATGGTTGTGTAATGGTTTTATTACAGTAATAACTGGCTTAAACTACGAAGGGTAATTTTATGATTGTATCTCAAGCTGTACTACCTAGACATCATCAACATTCCTGACAAGTGATGCCATTTTTGGGCATCATAGGCATCTGTGATGCCCAAAGATGGCATCACCAGACAGCCACTAGGGTTTGAATCACTGCCTGCAATCCTGTTCACTTGTAACTGTAATATTTTTAACAGAGTCATAAGCTGGATAAACCGGAGAAGCTGGAGGTGAGTGATAATGTGAAGGTGGTGGTGAGATGTCGACCCCTCAATGAGAAAGAGAAGGTAATGGGACACAAGAAATCTGTGTCTGTGGATGAGATCAGAGGAACCATTACTGTGAACAAACTTGATATTTCCAGTGAGCCGCCAAAGACATTCACCTTCGATACAGTGTTTGGCCCAGAAAGTAAACAGCTGGATGTGTATAATTTAACAGCACGACCCATCGTTGACTCCGTATTAGAGGGTTATAATGGTAAGTAAAAGACAAATAAACGCTTACTTAGTATAGCCAACTTCCCTATGATTTGTTGAAAATGTTTTATGTGTTTGGTATTATTTAAATGTTTAATCATGTACTAGAGGTCGACCGATGGTGGATTTTGCCGATAATGATTAGTAATGTCAGCCGATAGTTTTAAAATTTGTTTTGAATAATGTTAAAAATGTCTATACTATAACAGGCACAGACATAGAGGCTACAAGAGTCTAACTTGAATAAAATCCCAGATTCAGTTTATTGTTCAAGCAAAATTCCAAAATAAAGATTTGGGACTTTTAGCTGTAAACAGGCCCAAAACTTACAAAGGAATGTTATTTTGTAACGATGGAGACTTGGTTCCATTAAAATGCTTTTTTTATTTAAGTATTTACCAAATTAAGAATTTTATAGCCTATATATTCACCAGATTGTATGTATGCATATATATTACACACTACTAGTCAAAAGTTTTGAAACACTTGACTGAAATGCTTCTCATGATCTTAAAAATATTTGTATCTGATGGCGTATTCAAGAATGTTTGAAATTAGTTTTGTAGACAAAAATATAATTGTGCCAAAATATTAATTTATTTAATTCTAAAACTAAAATGTAATAATAAAAGTTATTGAAATTGATGACTTGGACCAAATAATAAAGAAAGGCAGCCAATAAGTGCCCAACGTAGATGGGAACTCCTTCAATACTGTTTAAAAAGTATCCCAGGGTGATGCCTCAAGAAGATGGTTAAGAAAATGTCAGGAGTACATTTCTGCAAAATCTAGGCAAAGGGTGACTATTTTGAAGATGCTAAAATATAACACAGTTTTGATTTATTTGGGATTTTGTTTAGTCACAACATAATTCCCATACTTCCATTTATGTTATTCCATAGTTTTGATGACTTTACTATTATTCTAAAATGTAAAAAAATAAAATAATAAAGTCTTAAAAAGAAGTGTTTCAAAACTTTTGACCTGTTGTGTGTGTGTGTGTGTGCGTGTGTGTGTATCACCAGATGAGGTTTATTGAGGAATAAGGTTTATTATTTACAAGAGATTAAGTTGGAGGCACAATGTATGTGCTGATAGGGCATGTTTCCATGTAGTCACATTTTTGGTTGCATGCACATCCTTCAATTTAGATTACTTTATTATCTAATCAAAAATAGCACAGGCCACAGAGAAACACGGAGGAATAATAAAAAAAATCTCTGCAACTATTGGCATAGATTTTTGCCGATAACCGATAGTTCCAAAAAGCAACTATCGGCACGATTAATCGATAAAACCAAAATAACGGTCTACCTCTATAACATACTATATTACCACTATTTTCTATGATTGAAGATGTGGAATACTTTTGCTTCTGCAGGCATCGACACACTGGTGGTTATAGGGTAGAGATTATAATCTCAACAATATTAGATGTGGCTTTTGTTACAATTCTCAAATACTAGCTGACTTTACAAAATTATATGCAATTAACTATCTTGAGGTTATGAGTTAGTTACATTTGAATAAGGTAGAAAATATGATCTCCTTAATTGACATGTGTAATCACATACTCTATATTATTCTCTATTTTGTATGTTTGGCTGATTTTACAAGCATTACGTTTTACTGGGTAATTTATTTTCTCAGGAACCATATTTGCATATGGTCAGACAGGCACGGGGAAAACATTTACCATGGAGGGTGTCAGGGCAGTGCCTGAACTCCGTGGCATCATTCCTAATTCATTTGCTCATATATTTGGCCACATTGCAAAAGCAGAAGGAGACACTAGGTAAGAACTGGACTGTTTTGAGTGATCTGGTGTTATATGTTTTTCTTTTTTCTTTTAATGATCTTCTAAACCTTATCAGGGTTTTGCATAATGTCAAGAAAAAGTCCGATGACATGTTTATCTAACCACAGGTTTCTAGTGAGAGTTTCATATTTGGAAATTTACAACGAAGAGGTGAGGGACCTGTTAGGAAAGGATCAGATGCAGAGGCTGGAGGTGAGAAACCAACACATTTCATCATAGCTGAGAGGTTGGTGGCGATCTAGGTGTTAGTGTTTCTCAACCCTGTTTCTGGGGGTCCTTTCCCTTGCATGCTCATTTATTAAAGGTATAGTTCACCCAAAATTTAAAATTCTCTAATTTACTCTCATGCCATCCCAGATGTGTATGACTTTCTTTCCTCTGCAGAACATGAAAGAAGATTTTTAGAAGAGGTCTGTAGGTCTATACAATGCAAGTGAATGGTGACCAAAACTGAATGTCCAAAAAGCACAAAGTCAGCATCAAATTAATCCATATGACTCCAGTGGTTTAATCCATGTCTTCTGAAGCGATCCAAAATATAACTGCTTTTTCACTATTAATCCTCATATCTGCAGTCTCCTTGGGGTTCATGATTTCAAGCTTGATTACACGTCCTAGCGCCATCTAGCGTGCATGCATGCGTCAAGCACTAGTCAGTGTAATTAATCACGATCGTGCCTAGAGACTGCAATGGCAAGATGTACAGTTAAAAAAAAAACCTATTGGTCTTATAGATTACTTATACGCTTTTAGGTTTTTTTTTTTATACGCCTTTGTGCTTTTTGAAGCTTCAACATTTTGGTCAGCATTCACTTGCATTGTTTGAACCTACAGAGCTGAGATATTCTTAAAAATATCTTTTAGATTTTTTTTGTGTTCTGCTAAAGAATGTCATACATTACACATCTGGAATGGTATGATGGTGAGTAAATGATAAGAGAACGTTAATTTTTGGGTGAGCTATCCCTTTAAAAGCTTTGACTGATTTGATGTATCAAGTGTGTTATATCATGGAAACATCTAAAATGTGCAGTGTTGTTTGGGGGCCCAAGAGCCAGATTGAGAAACACTGATCCAGAACAAAGATGCCACTAAAAACATATACACAAACATTGGCTTGTGTGTAGATTACAACATAAAATAACAGTACAAATATAAGATCACTGTTGAGGAAGTCTGACTTGACCACAGCTTGAATCACTGCAATGAAGCACTCGCATAATTTACTGTGCAACATGAATTCAGAATAGTAAACCGCTGAAATGCAACTGATACACAAACTACAGGGAGCATAATAGACAGAAAGAATGGAGATTTACAAAGTAAATACCATTTATTTACCTTGCATCCTTTTATATCCCCTTTCTTTTGTTTTAAATAGGTGAAGGAGAGACCTGATGTAGGAGTTTATATTAAGGATCTTTCTGGATATGTGGTAAACAATGCTGATGATATGGATAGGATTATGACCCTTGGACATAAAAACCGTAAGTATATTGTTGTTCTTTGTATGTGAATCTTCTTAGTCTATTTATCACTCTAGCTAGCACCATGGAAATCATGTTGATTTGGATTATAAAGTCAATAAAGATATGAATATGAAGATGTGGAATACGTTTTCTTCTGGAGGCACTGACTCACTGGTATGCTTAGTGTAGCGATGATGAACAATATTAGATGTGGGTTTTTTTTTTTTTGCATTTCTCAAGAACTAGCTGACTTTACCAAAGTATTTGCCATGAACCATTTTGAGGTTTTGGATTAGTTACATTTGAATGAAGGAGAATAAATGGTCTCCTTAACAGCTGAATGTTAATGCCGTTGCAACAAAAATTTTCAACTGTGGCATAACTGAATTATATAGCTAATTTGTTGTGCCCAAATTATGTCTTTTGTCTTCTCCTTTTCCAGGTTCTGTTGGTTCGACCAATATGAACGAACACAGTTCTCGCTCTCATGCCATTTTCACCATAACTATTGAATGCAGCGAGAAGGGTATAGATGGTGATCAACATGTGCGCATGGGCAAACTACACCTGGTTGACCTTGCGGTAAGCAGACCCAATCATGTGGTAGAGTATAACATTTGTAAAATCTTTTTTTAGCACTGAGCATAATGTTTTGTTGCTCAGGGTTCTGAGAGGCAAGGAAAAACAGGTGCCACAGGTCAACGACTTAAAGAGGCCACAAAGATCAACCTGTCTCTGTCAACCCTGGGAAATGTTATTTCTGCACTAGTGGATGGAAAGAGCACCCATGTGCCCTACAGGAACTCAAAACTCACACGACTGTTACAGGACTCTCTGGGAGGAAACTCCAAAACCATGATGGTATAGAAATGTGCACCGATCAAAACATTTGTTCTATTACAGTATGTAGTAATATTTTAGTGAACAGTGCCATATAACTTTTTTAATCATCTCTGACTTTGCAGTGTGCAAACATCGGCCCAGCAGATTACAACTATGATGAGACCATTAGTACTCTTCGTTATGCCAACCGTGCTAAAAACATCAAGAATAAGGCCAGAATTAATGAGGACCCGAAGGATGCGTTATTGCGCCAGTTTCAGAAGGAAATTGAAGAGCTCAAGAAAAAGCTGGAAGAAGGTACCACTCATCATTTTCATCTTATGTCTTAATGTGGGAATTGGTCTCCAGGATGTGACACATTGTGATTATTCCAAACCTAGTGTGCTGCCCTGCCGTCTATGGTCTACAAAGGCAGCTTACCTTATAGAGCAGCATGATAACCTAAAATGGAACCTCAAACACAACTGATTTGAAGGGCTTTTCAAAGGCAGCTACTCCGTTATCTGTTAGTCACAAGCACCGCACAAATACTGCTCCTTATGTGAAGTGCGCAAAAGACTCACATTCACAGTTGATTCCAATAGAGACAAATATTAGCATTTTGCTAAGCTAATGACTTAATACTCTAACAAAAATATAGCGCACACAAATATTGAAATATTTTTTTATTTCATTTATATTCTTTTTTTATTATAAGTTATATATTTAACACGTTTTAAGTTTATTTTTTAGTTAGATAAAATTGAAGTTTCCTTTTGATTCGTCCATCTTTTGATTTTCATTGAGCATGTTGTCTTAAAAGGCAGAACTATTTTGCTACCTATTGTTGAAAAGACCAGCATATGGGGTGTGGGGCTGTGATGCCTAAAAAGTGGCAACTTGATTGGCAGTATTGAGAACTCCTCCGAGGTACAGTACTGTGCAAAAGTCTGTAGGCACATAAGATGTTTAACAAAAACATTTGTCTTTAGATGATTATATATATCTTCAACTTTAGTGTGTCAATAGGAAATATACATTTTAGACTCCCAAACATTCCTTCTGCAAATAAAATAGAATAGAAGAACAGGGAGCCCTGCAACAGATGGCATGGCCCCACAGCGACCCCCACTGAACATTGTGTCAGTCTGAGATTACATAAAGAGACCGAAGCAATTGAGACCAAAAATATATAGAAGAACAGTGGGGAATTCTCCAAGACGCTTGGAACATCATATCTGCCAATAAACAAGAAAAACATATATATATTTGTTCCTGCTCAGGTGAGGAGATCTCTGGTTCTGATGGCAGTGGATCGGATGACATGGATGAAGGTGAAGATGACGTGGGTGATGGAGGGGAGAGACGCCGGAAACGAAGGGGTATTTACGTACCCTTAACTACACTTTCCCTTTACAACATTAGTCAGAGAGCTTATTTGGAAAATAATCAGTGGTCTTTAATTCTGACCACAAGTATTGCTTTGAATGTCATCCTCAATGTCTGGTAGTGAAATGTCAGTGGCATAAGGGGATTTTTTTCCCTGACTTTATTGTTGATTTTTTTAGATTATGTAAATAATGTGAAATTACTAAAAACTAGGCATGTCATCCATATATCGATTATTGATCGACACATTATTTTATTGATAGATTTTTGAGGCATCGATGTGTTTATATTGGCCAACATTTAAATTAGAAGCCTAATTTGCATGCTTTCCAACTCACTCAGTTGAGCTTCTGTTGAATGTCTGGCAAAAATGCTTTGGGAGACCACAAGGGGGTCATTTACTGAACAGGATGCAAGGCATCACCACACAGGTAATTTAGAGCTCCTTGCACAGGACGTATACAAATTGAACAGTTAGAAATTATAATGCAATTTCTCCGTATGTAGCTTTGAAGAGGTTTCAAACTGTCAAACCACAAAAAGACATACCTGTAACTGAAAATACATTGTGCTGGCTCTATGAAAGATGCATATGCACAAAATACCATCCACTGTTGGCTAGAGTAATCTTTGTCCTTTGATAATGATTTAGGTAGAATTTAATGTAAAGCAAATTTAATGTGAGTTGAGCTCTTTGGCGTTGCAGATTTTTGAGCAGCCTCGAGAGACAGTCAGTCTGCGTGTGTGCGCGTACATACATTCATAGAAAATGAATGGTTTGAATGCCGTGTCGTCCGTCAGACACATTCGGTGTGTGACAACCCCCTTTTAATTTACCTTGCTGCTCACACTTTGCAACATTTGTGGTCAGAAATATCAGACAATCATCAGGAAAATCTTCAAATTCCTAAGCCTACTTTAAACATATTAAGTCATTGTACCATCAATTAAGTTTATTTTTTACCTGATTTACTTGTGTACCCTGACACATTCTTTGTATCTGAGTATCTGTGGAGGAAGAAACTTTGTGGCTTCGGTTTGCTTGTCTAGGCCATCAGATCAAAAAGATGTGGTTTCATCATGCGTCATGTGTTTAACAGTTAATGCCTGGCAATGACTCTCTTATGTCTCTGTGCCCACATACGTCTAACATTCAATCAAATACCTGCTTTTAAGGGTATCTTTAGTGCAAAACTCACTGGCTTGGCTTGCTGACTTTTGCTTTCCAAGATTTAAGCTCTGTCTCTGTCTTCGCTTCCTCTGTGGTGCTGTTAGCTGGTGGTCTTTCAGTCTCTCTCACTTTCTTTTTTTTGCACACTCTGCCTGCTATTTAGCACAGCACTTTGAGGAGAGATCCTAGGCTAGTCAGTGGGAGCAGCATGTGGATAGCCCATCCAGTTGACAGCATTTGTGGCATAATGTTGAATACCACAAAACATTTTTTGGACTTGTCTCTTCTTTAAAAAAAGCAAAAGAATTTGAGTTACAGTGTGGCACTTGCAATGGAAGTGAATGCGGCCAATTTTTAGAGGGTTTAAAGGTGGAAATGTGAAGCTTATAATTTTATAAAAGCACTTGTATGAATTCTTCTGTTAAAACGTATGTATTATTTGAGCTGTAAAGCTGTTTGACATTTTTACAGTCATTTTAGGGTTTGTTGACATCACATTGTTACGGCAACAAAGTTGTAAAATTGGCTATAACTTTATACAGAAAAGGTTAGTAAGTGATTTTTATCACACTAAAATCATGTTAACACTCATTGTTTTATGTCTTGTGGCTATACTTTTGAAACAGTGAGTTTTTTTAACGTTTACTTCCATTGTAAGTGCCTCAATGGAACCCAGATTTTTGCTTTTTTTATTTATTTATTTTAAGAAAAGGAGGGCCAAGTCAAAATACATTTTTTAATTAATCAATATTATGTCACAAATGCTGTTGATTGAGCTTAACTTTTTTTGAACCCAGAATATTCCTTTAATCATCCTTCTCAAGTCCAACAATCCTCCCTACACTTAAGGCTAGGGTATACTTTAGTTTTCCACTTGCTGTTACGTCTTGCTTACAGTCGAGCTCTCTAGCATTTCAAAGTATACACTTTTGACCAAGTATTTACAGATGCATTTGCTGCATGCGCACTACGACTCTGATTATCTTTAGGACAGTCAATTGCAGGCACATGCGCAGATGATGCAAACCCTAAAAGGTTTTAATGGTATTACAATCTTACCGATACTGCTTATCGATCCGGTACTTTAACGGTATTCTTAACGGTTCTTTTTGTTATATATATATATATATATATATATATATAAAATTTTATTTCAGGAAGGTCTACTAACATTACTGTTCAGGTGTGGTCTAAAACGAAATCTAATAAAGTAATCAATTGTAAAATAACACTGCATAGTTTATCATAGATAGATTAATCCTTATTAATGCAGAAGTTATTCATTCAAGAGCTGTAAGTTCTCTTTGCCTTTTGTTGTTTGATTCGCATTGGCTCAATCGTCACAAGTTTAATAGACAGCTTCCCCTTTAAGACCGAGTTCAGATCTAATAAGCTCCTGATGCAGCATATTTTCTCCCCAACTATTTCCATAACTACGTCCATTTAAGACATAAACTGTGTTTAAGTGAATCTCCAAGCCGGTCGTTTTGACATATTTTTGTGTATAGTTGATCGTTTAGGCGCGCATGAAACCCAAAGTAGCCTATACTTTGCTTGTCTCTTCTGCGGTGTGTTTCGGAGCGCGCCGCCTTGGGAACGGTATCTCTTGCGCTCTTTTTATTATTAAACGCGTCCGCAATTTAGCAACCGTAGCTAGACTGCATTTTACAACAATCACCGATCGTGCTGATTCTGACGTTAAGTTTGAGTTTTAGGGAGAAATGTCAGTGCACCGCTGTGAAGGGAAGGAAGTTGTGCTAGACAGAATGCGGCTTATGTATAAATATTCTTTTTATAATCTTTGGAAGGCGAAATCTAAAATAAAATCAGACTAATAATCACATATCTAAACCAGGCTATGTTTGAATGTTTAGTTCTGTCACTCATTTAGCTGGGCTCGTGTTGTGCTCGCTGTGCGCAAGATCTCTCTCCCTCTTTCTTTCTCTCTCTGACTGCGAATAGCTAAATTGCATCACAGACAAATGGTTTCATATTATTATACATAGAAATGGCTGGCGATATAAATAACTTTCTCTTTATAGCAATAAAGAATGTATTTTCTTAATTTCTCCAGTACCGACAGCAGAACCGGTAACGTCCGAGCTTACCAAAGCCAGTCCTTCAATACTGCGTTGGTATATTTTTATTACTTATTTCTCTGCATTGAGTGACAACCCTCTCAAATATAAGACACACAAACAGAACAAATAAAAGTCTCAGATTCACTGTCTGTAATTGCAAAATTCTTGCTTGCTTATTGTGACATGATAGCAACCCTTCTGCTGTGATAATGCAACTTCAACTACGCTATCAATATCCAAAGTAGCCGAATGTCATGTCAACTATCGCGTTTGTCACGTTTTTTCTTGAAAATGGCAGTAACGTATCAAAAGTTTTTAATTAAATCTAAAGAAGTTATACAAATTTAACCCTTACTGTTTTCTCCAAGGAACTTAGCACTGGATGAGGTCTGTTCAATCTGCTGGAAAATGACTCTAGGGGCAGTGTGCGTCGAACACGTGTTCCACAACAACACTAGGCTGCCCACAGATGCGCCTACCTAATAATCGGCTTGATATGCGTGGATATTGGCCGATGCCGATTATGTAAAAAATGCAAAAAAATCGGCCGATTAATCGGTCGACCTCTACTACAGAATGCCACTGAAGAATCAGAATCAACTTCCTAGAGAGCCATGTAATGATCATTAAACATAGTAAGAAAGCCGCATCGTGTTGAAATGGGTGGTTTTGGGCCAGAAAAAAATTTGGACTGCAATATTTACTGGGTTCCCATGCATCCTGGAAAACCTGGAATTTTGCAATGCAGTTTTCCAGTCATGGAAAATTAGAAAAAAAATATATGTCCTGGAAAATATTTATTTTTACTGGAAAATATTTTAGTATAATATAACTGTTTGACTGTGTTGCTAACAAAGGTTTTGTTACATGTACAAAAAAGATTGTAACGATCGGGACTCGGAATAGGAGTCAATTACACACATTCATATCATTTTGTCACTGCCGGAGGCTGGGTGTTGTGAAACTATGTCAATAGTTGAGTTACATAAATAAATCCCTGTCACATACTTTCTCTGCTCATCTGCTGTTATCTCTGCTTTGCTCCGACAAAATAGTTTGTGTATTAATATAGTATAAAATAAAATTGTTTAGTTCCAAAATTGCTGTTGTGTTAACCTGAAAAACATTTGACTGTCAGACCAAAACTGATTTTTTGGAAAACAAATTCAGTTGGTAGAGTGGTGATTTGGCCTTCACATCTTGAGATGTGAATTAATTTTCAAGAATTCAACAATTGGAGCATAAACTCTGCTTATACCATGGTTACCACATGTAGTAGGCAGAAAACACGGACTGAAACATGAAATCTAGTCATAAAAATGGCATAAGCTTGAAAAAGCCGAATGTCATGGGATACAACATATTTGGACAAAAATGCATTTTTGAATGCACTAATAATCAAATTATAATAAGATTAATAATCACACTGGACCATGTTGAGAACTGCTTATTAGGAGGTGAGAAACTTCTATCAGAAATGCACAGAAACCGGAGCCTGGGTAGCTCCGCAAATAAAGACGTCGACTACCACACCTGGAATCGCAAGTTGAGTGACTCCAGTCAGGCTTCCTAAGCAACCAATTGGCCTGGTTGCTAGGGTGGCTAGGGTCATGTTGGGTTAACCTCCTTGTGGTCGCTATAATGTGCATCTCGCTATCGGTGGGGCGTGTGGTGTGTTGTGCGTAGATGCCGCAAAGAATAGCGTGAGCCTCCACACGCGCTACGTCTCCGGTAATGCGCTCAACAAGCCACATGATAAGATTCGTGGATTCACTGTCTCAGATGCATAGAGCAACTGAGATTTTGTCCTCCGCCACCCGGATTGAGGCGAGTCACTACACCACCATGAGGACTTCGAGCGCATTGGGAATTGGGCATGCCAATTTGGGGAGAAAAACACAGAGACGCCAAAATAAAAGCACAATTTAAATGAACGCATTTGTATTTGCTTAAATAGTACACTTGTTGGGCACATAAAATATCCTTGAAATGTCCTGGAAAATTGTGCCTTGAAAAGAGTGGGAACCCTGATTTAGCTTTAGGATTACATTAGACAGTCATTCAAGCAACCACAGTTCAAGTAGAATGTCAAAAACCACTCACAAGATTTCAAGATTTCTCCATGATAACCCATCAGCCCTTCATGACACAGTTGTTTCTGTTTGTGATTGCAATACCCTCTGCTAATCACAAAATGTGTCTATTTAATAACCTTTAAAGAATGACATAAATAGGCCTACCCAAGATTTGTTATTTTTATGCATTCGGTTTCAGACATTTGGTTCATTGGCCACTTCCACATGAGAGAGCCCTTCCTTGGTTTTGTAATGAACAGGAAGTTCTTGCCCCTATTTCACCATTGCAAATCCTTTCTGCTGGTCAGAGTGGATTGTGAGGGGGATCACCACTCTGTGACTTGTATGAGTGTGGAGTGTTGAGATCCTTTGAAAATATTTGGTTCAACATTTTGGGATTCCCAGATCTCAGTTCTTTAGGTATTTACAGCTGCGCCACCTTCTCTGTACAATTTTTGGTAGTAGCATACATCCCCCTAAAGTGGTAGATGCACTGGGAGTGGTGATTACTGCTTTTGCAAAAGGTCATGAGTAATCAGTGTATTATTCCGTTAATTCATAGTCTAGGGGACAGAGTTTTAACTTCCATCAAGAGATTATGGGAGAAAGATTTAAAATTGGTATTGGAGGAGGGAGAGTGGGCTAGGATTCTGCATCTAGAGATGCAAGGGTGCGCCTTATGCAATTCAAGATTTTACATCAATTCCATTGGAGCCCTTCTAGATTGTATAGGCTTGGTCTTAAAGACACAACTACTTGCTGGTGATGCCAATCAGAAGTTGGAGACACAACCCATGTTTTTTGGTGGCGTGTTAATATCCAAGAATTTTGGTTGAAGGTTCAGAGTTTTATGTGTGACATTGGGCACTCAAATTTTATTTTACCCCAGACTCTGTATTTTATATAGGGAATAAACACATGAAATTGGGTCTTAACCAGTGTCATGATTGCCAGACAAGTTGTTTTGAGGGGACGGAAGTCGGCTGGAGAGCCCCCATTTAAGGAGTGGTTCTCGGAGATTGGGAGGGTTGCGGCTTTCTGAGAAGGTTTATCTAGAAGACTGGGGAATTTGGATTTGTTTGTTGGGAAATGGGGCAAATATTTGGTGTCCTTTTAGGACACTCGGGGTGGGGCAGTGGAGAGTGAGGTGTAGTTATTAATGTGTGTGATTTTAATTTTTGTTGTTGTTTTGTGTGTATGTGCTCATGTGTGTCCACAGGGGTGTTGAGGGTCAGGGAGGGGGAGGGGTGGTAGTGGGGGTTAAATCTTGATTCTGTGTATATATATTTTTCTTTTCTTTGTTTGTTGTGTGAATCAATAAAATAAATGTATCATAAAGAATAACATTTAGAATTGAATTACTCAACAATCAAACATTTATTTTAGGTTTTAAATAACTTGAATCATTAGGTAATGGCAGACACATTGACACAGCAGAAACCGGTGAAAAAAACCCCTCACGTCTTCCGACAGGAACTCTAAAAATGTCTCTCGGGCATCACTGATACTCACATCTGATTACTTCATGTTTATCATTTTTGTTTCATCTTGCAGATTTTCCATCATCAAAGGTTGAATGTGTGCTGTCTCATTTTACGCTGACCCAATTACTGTCATCTTTTTAGGTTTAGATCTAAATGTCTTTATCTAAAGACATTTAGATATGATGTGCTTCTGTTTTCTCCCCTCTTATGCAATGTGCTGGTCCATGTGACTTTTCTACTCCAAATTCAAAGCCAAAGAAATTGGTGTCATGATCTCTTCAGAAGCCTCCTGTCAACCCTCTTTTTGTAAAAATGTGTTTACTTTTACCCTGAGTATTGCAAAGTAATCAAACATAAATTGTAATCATTTTTTAATGTTGTGCATTGATGGTAATACATTTTAATTGTTAAACCCTATTTTATTTGCGTCACATGTGTTATACTGTCCCACAGCTAAGATGGTCACAATGACATGGGAAGAATTATAGGAGCTTTTCAAAGTTTTCAAATCAAGTATTCTAAAATCAAAATAGTGAGTCAATAGTTTGTAATTTTTTTTTTTCTCCCCAATTTGGAATGCCCAATGCGCCCAAAGGACCATGAGGACCATGGTGTATTGACTCTCCTCAATCCGGGCGGCGGTGGATGAATCTCAGTTGCCTCCGCATCTGAGACAGTCAATCCACGCATTTTATCACGTGGCGTGTTGAGCGCATTACTGCGGAGATATAGTGCGTGTGGAGGCTTCCCGCCATCCACTGCGGCATCCATTCACAACTCGCCACTCGCCCCACCGAGAGCGAACCGCATTATAGCTCTACCCTCCCTTGCAACAGGGTCAATTTGGTTGCTTGGGAGACCTGGCTGGAGTCACTCAGTATGCTCTGGGATTCAAAGTTGAGAACACCAGGAGTGGTAGTCAGCGTCTTGACTCGCTGAGCTACCCAGGCCCCATAGAGTTAAATTGTTTCAAAAACAATTCACAGGGCTCAACAATGAGGCCCGGCAAGGTGAGAAGTTAAGATTTGTAATTGCCCTGCCAAAATTGGCCCCACCAAAAAAAAGAGAGAAAATATTATATGCATGAGATTTTTTTTATATGAAAATATTATATGCATATTTTATGCATATTTTTTTTATATGTTTTCAAAATGTGTTTTGCTCAGGGAGGAAGAAGGTGTCCCCAGATAAGATGGTGGAGATGCAGGCGAAGATTGAGGAGGAGCGGAAGGCCCTGGAGGCCAAATTGGACATGGAGGAGGAAGAAAGGAATAAAGCACGTGCAGAACTTGAGAAGAGAGAGAAAGACCTTCTAAAAGCCCAGTGAGAAACAATATAACACAATTTGGGGGCATATAATATATGTATGAGCAGTAAGTAATTCAACAAATGCACTGTAATGAAAGGTGTTTTGTGACCATGATCTCTGATTCAAAAGGAGAAATGATGGAAGCATTTATTATAGAGCTGTCAAAGTTAACGCACGCAATTAAATAAAAAAAAATTTAACGCGTTAATTTTTCTAAATCGCGATTAACACATTTACCATTAATAAGGCATAAACCAGCATAAACTCGGGCCGGAAAAGGGTGGAACCTTTGCAACGTGTCTGCCCAAGTCATTACACTGATGTACACAAAACACATACACACCAGCTGTGTCAGTGATCAAATGATGGGCAAAGGACCTCTTAATGCTATTTGTTGTACAAAACAAGACCAGATATGACTTGTGATTTAAATCAAGTACTTTGCAGGCTGTGTAATATGCAATTTAATTACCACAGAAGCACATCAAACCTTAACTATCCCCAAAATGCAGAACGAGACTTTTTTGCAAGCTCTTTTCATGTGGAGTTCAAAGCAGCACTTGACACTGGCATTGACGCCCTGTCACGAATCATGAATACGGCTTCATGATTGCTGTAGCAAAGCGGATAGCCGCAGTCCTTGGAGGATGAGAGTACGAGAGATTTTATGTGATTGCAATACTCAACCTATGGTTGCAAAGTGAATTGCTTTCAGTTAGTAAACTTCCCACTTACACTGTACGAAAGATTTAATGTTACTTGAATTGGTGCTATTTTAGTGCATTTCTATCTTTGTACTGTGGAAGGCTTTGTATGGAAAATGTTAATAAAGCATTATATTGTCAGGGTTGGGGAGTAACAGAATGCATATAACGGGATTATGTATTTAAAATACAACATATAAGTAACTGTATTCCACTACAGTTACAAATTAAATCATTAGTAATTAGGATACAAATTCATTCAAAAAGTATTTTTATTACTGAAGAGATTACTTTGCATTTTATTGTCTTTTGTTTCATTTAATATTTAGTCCTTTCAGATGAAAAACATGTATACAAATAAATGATGCGATCCAAAGTGCATTTGAACAGAGGTGAAACACTTTTTTATGATGTGTTACATTCATACGAGCAGACAGAGAAGTACTTTTGGAGCAGAAGAAATATAAATAAATCTGAAAGATCATAATTTCTTTTTTCTAGTAAGACCTTCGATATTTGGTTAAAAATCATATTCTTGATGATAATTTTTGTGTTTTCCTGTAAAAATATAAAAAAAATCATAAAAACAAGATAAATTAGGTTTATCTTGTTTTAGAAACAACAATGCATACGATATTTAGGTTTTTCAGCGAATGTATCTTTAAAGTGTGTATTTTGTCTTTCTGTACTGGCAGAGTTTTTATAGTCAAATATATAGTCAGTGCTGAAGAAGTAATCCAAAGTGTTTAGAATACGTTACTGACCTTGAGTAATGTAGCGGAATGTGTTACAAATTACATTTTACTGCATGTATTCTGTAATCTGTAGTGGAATACATTTCAAAAGTAACCCTACCAACCCTGTTCGTTGTTTTGTTTTCTTTCCTAAGAAGGAACTAAATGCATCTTGACAGGAAAATAATAATATATATACAGTGCATCCGGAAAGTATTCACAGCACTTCACTTTTTCCACAATTTTTTATGTTACAACCTTATTCCATAATTGATTAAATTCATTATTTTCCTCAAAATTCTACAAACAATACCCCATAATGACAATGTGAAAGAAGTTTGTTTGAAATCTTTGTGAATTTATTAAAAATGAAAAACGGGGAAAAAAAATCACGTACATAAGTGTTCACAGCCTTTGCTCAATACTTTGTTGTAGCTCCTTTGGCACCAATTACAGCCTCAAGTCATTTTGTGTATGATGCTACAAGCTTGGCACACCTATTTTTGGGCAGTTTCTCCTATTCTTCTTTGCAGGACCTCAAGCTCCATCAGGTTGGATGGGGAGCGTTGGTGTACAGCCATTTTCAGATCTCTCCAGAGATGTTCAATCGGGTTCAAGTCTGGGCTCTGGCTGGGCCACTCAAGGACAGAGTTGTCCCGTAGCCACCCTTTGTTATCTTGGCTGTGTACTTGGGGTCGTTGTGCTGTTGGAAACTGAACCTTCGCCCCAGTCTGAGGTCCAGAGCACTCTAAAGCAGGTTTTCATCAAGGATGTCTCTGTATTCATCTTTCCCTCGATCCTGACTAGTCTCCCAGTTCCTGCCGCTGAAAAACATCCCCACAGCATGATGCTGCCACCACCATGCTTCACTGTAGGGATGGTATTGGCCAGGTGATGAGGCTTTCTCCAGACATGATGCTTGCCATTCAGGCCAAAAAGTTCAATGTTTGTTTCATCAGACCAGAGAATTTTGTTTCTCATGGTCCGAGAGTCCTTCAGGTGCCTTTTGGCAAACTCCAGATGGGCTGTCATGTGCCTTTTACTGAGGAGTGGCTTCCGTCTGGCCACTCTACCATACAGGCCTGATTGGTGGAGTGCTGCAGAGATGTTTGTTCTTCTGGAAGGTTCTCCTCTCCACAGCTCTATCAGAATGACCATCGGGTTCCTCCCTGACTAAGGCCCTTCTCCCCCGATCGCTCAGTTTGGCCAGCTCTAGGAAGAGTCCTGGTGGTTCCAGACTTCCATTTAAGGATGATGGAGGCCACTGTGCTCATTGGGACCTTCAATGCTGCAGAAATGTTTCTGTACTCTTCCGCAGATCATGTGCCTCTCTACAATCCTGTCTCGGAGGTCTACAGACAATTTCTTGGACTTCATGGCTTGGTTTGTGCTCTGACATGCACTGTTATCTGTGGGACCTTATATAGACAGGTGTGCCTCTTTCCAAATCATGTCCAATCAACTGAATTTACCACAGGTGGACTACAATCAAGTTGTAGAAACATCTCAAGGATGATCAGTGGAAACAGGATGCTCCTGAGCTCAATTTTGAGTGTCATGGCAAAGGTTGTGAATACTTATGTACATGTGATTTTTTTTTATTTTTTTTTATTTATTTATTTTTTTATTTTGAATACATTTGCAAAGATTTCAAACAAACTTCTTTCACGTTGTCATTATGGGGTATTGTTTATAGAATTTTGAGGAAAATAATGAATTTAATCCATTTTGGAACAAGGCTGTAACAACAAAATGTGTAAAAAGTGAAGCGCTGTGAATACTTTCCAGATGCACAGTAGAGTCAAATTTCAGGTCTTTTAATCTCCTATTAATTGCTTTAACTATGAAAAATTATGCAATTGCGGTTAAACATTTTAATCAACTAACAGCACTAATTTATTATAAATATTAATCTTGCACTGTATAATTCCTCCATCTCAGACAGGAACACCACTTATTACTTGAGAAGCTGTCCTCTCTGGAGAAGAGGGTCATTGTTGGTGGGGTTGATTTACTGGCAAAGGCTGAGGAGCAAGAGAAGCTTCTGGATGAATCCAACAGTGAGCTGGAGGAGCGGAGGAAAAGGGCTGAGCAGCTCCGAAAGGAACTGGAAGAAAAGGAGGTAAAGACTGAACGTGACGACTCCCATTGCACTCTAATAAATAATTATTGATCAGACAGACTTGGAAGTAACATTTCTGACATGGTATATTTTATCTGTCATGTCTGTTTTAATTTACCCGATAATTATATAAGTATACGTCACCTAAATTTGATCTAGTATTGGTATGACAGTTCATAGCCAAAGTTTTACCATGTTTATAAATGTCTCTGAAACAGCAAGAGCGGTTGGACATTGAGGAGAAATACACCAGTTTACAAGAAGAAGCTCAAGGCAAGACCAAGAAACTGAAGAAAGTGTGGACCATGTTGATGGCAGCAAAATCTGAGGTACGATGAAGTGAAGTGTATACTGCTTGTGCTTTCGAACAGCCTTTCACCTGAACCTTATGAGGCATTTCAGACATTTCAAAGTCACAACAGAAGCGCATCAATGTATTCATTAAGATGTCTCTCTTGTGTTTCAGATGGCTGATCTGCAGCAAGAGCATCACAGGGAGATTGAAGGTCTCCTGGAAAACATCCGGCAGCTGAGCAGAGAGCTCCGTCTGCAGATGCTCATTATTGACAATTTTATTCCTCAGGAATATCAGGTTTGTATGTGTGCCAGTGCACATGGACAAACATATTTTATGCAAGATACTGTGATCATTTAGTTTCTGCTGCTGCAACACTGCAATTTCCCTGCAATAAATCAAGTTTATTTCTGTAGTTTCATATGCTTCAAACTATTCCATACATGGCAGAATTACTTAAAATACATGCTATGCTTCTATGGTAGAAATTGCTCGCAAGTCATAGTGATGTCTCATTTGAAATTGAGATTTGGTCTGTTTGATTCATTATTAAAGCAGTCTGAATCAAAATGATTTTTAATGGAATCACAAACAACTATGAAAAGCCATGGAAATTCATTGGTTAAAAAAGTGTGGAAACCCTGTATTGTCTGTAATGGCAAAAGTATATTTTGAGACTACATAATGTAAACATTTAATAACAAACTGATCATGGGCTTAGATCTGTAAAAATATATATATTTTTTTTAATTGTATTCAAAAAACCAAAATCTGCAGTGGCTTTGCAGCATGTGCATAAGTTCTGTCATAGCATCTTATGTGTGCACTTTTGTGGGTGTTCATTTAATTTTTAAATGATGTTAAATAAAGGAACAACTTGTGCTTGATGCTGTAGCACCACCTGTCTCTTTTTGTCTTCCACAGGAGATGATTGAGAACTATGTGCACTGGAATGAGGACATTGGAGAGTGGCAACTGGTGAGATTCTTTCACACATTCCCTACGTCAAATCTCCCAAATCTGAGTTTGTGTTTGGGAACAAACAAAAAACAACTATTGACAATACAACTGATCTGATTGCTATTTTCAGAAATGTGTGGCCTACACGGGCAACAACATGAGAAAACAGACGCCCGTGTCAGACAACAAAGAGAAAGATGTAAGTATCTGACAATTTACTTCACTTTTTTCAGGGTTTCCCATTGTATATTCTGCGTTTTTAATATTTCATGCATTTTCCCTCTTCATGACACAGCCGTTTGAAGTGGACCTTTCCCATGTTTACCTGGCCTACACTGAGGAGAGCATGAGACAGTCCTTAATGAAACTAGAAAGGCCTCGGACATCAAAGAGTGGGAAGTCCAGGCCTAAAACTGGACGTAGGTGAGGTGCCATGCTTTAGTTTAGCATGCTTTTACAATTGGTTTGATTGCTTGGTCCGATCCTGGGTTGGTTTCCTTCCCTTACCAGCAACATTTACATGCATAGAACGACACTTGCACTAGTCTGCCGCAGATGCAATGAAGGTGCAAAGATGTGAAGAATGTCTATTTATCTGACAGACTAGAAGGTATCAGAAATGCATTGTACTTTAATTGTTGCGATCAGGAGCATGCAAAGGCACAATTATATGGCATGAACAGCGGTTCACTTCTGCGATTTAGAATTTGCATTCATATCAGTACTCCAGACCACCTTTTCATGCTGACTCTGGTGTGGTTCAAGAGCACCTGAGTTCGGAAAACAGCGTTCACATCATCCAAACCAACCTGAAATTTGTCGTCTAATGAAATGTGTGTGCACCAAAAGTTTTAGTGTGAAAGCAACCTTTCACATTTAAGTTCACACCTTTTGTATATACTGGTTTAATAAATTTGAATCTATACAATGATTAAACAAATCCATAATCATTCAGTATATTTGGGCTAACAGACTTTTTAAGAGTGTAAAATCATCACACAAATGGAAGCATGAGAATTATGGAGCAACGTTCTGATCCAGTTAATTCTATCCATTAAAAAAAGTCTTTTAGATCCAATAAAAAATGTTAAGATAAGAAACCAATTCAGTTGCTTGCCAGGTAATGTTCTCATAGGCTTACATATTTCAGCAATCACATTTGTAAATGCAAAATTCTATTATTATTAAGATAATATATGTGTTTTCCATTGTTTTTCAGGAAACGGTCATCCAAACCAGAGGCTGTGATTGAATCTCTGCTGCAGTGAGCCTCTTGTCTAATGACCACCACCATATGTTGTGCATTTGCAAGGCCAGTCCAGTATATGTCTTGGGAAATAATGATTCTTGTGACTTAAGGGCACTTTGATGTAAAGAGTAATGTAAGTGAAAAATAAAACGTGTGTGTATATGCAGGAACTTCAGTGCTGCAAAGGTGAGGACAGTTCGCACTAAAATGTCTCCTATGATAGAGCTACAAAAGGCACATTTTACCTTCAACCATCAAACAAACACTGTTATTGCATATTCTGCTTTACATTGATGGTGATTTTGGCTGGATGTCTTAAAAGCAGGATATTACTAATCTTGACCCAGAGGATTAGCTTGGTGTCAAGGGATATGCTATTGAGAAATTAATCAAACTCTGTTTAATACAATTGGCAGTGTGCAATTACTTTAGCTTAATGTACACAAGCTATGCTACTTTTTATTTATATATAGTGAGAATGTGCATGCCATATTTCTCTGGCTTTATTGCCATGTAAACATTATCTCAGTTTATTCCAACTGTAATGTATTTCTAGTGTGCACTGTAGTAAAACCATTAGTCTTATGTACTATGTAAAAATGTTTACATTTTCCTGTGTTTTATCCTGTATTCTCCTTAAATTATTAAATTATTTTACAAGTTAAAATGTGCTGCATTTTTATGGTAAAATAATAAAAAATTCCAAATAAAATTAAATATATTTATTTTACATAATAAAAAACAATTTCTCTTTAGTACATTTTATTGATAAATAAAATAAATATTTTATAAATATAAAAAAAAACATACAGTATACAGTACTAGACAACAATAAGTATTGTAGCAAATCTCATCGTCCTGATAAACAACAAGTTTAGAATGTTTTGTGCATGTGTTTTTGGCAACAAATTTTGATGTTTTTCAGGAGGTCCTTCATTGTGTATTCCACTGAAGTGGTGACGTTGCAGTTATACGTGTGCTGTATGGGGGGAAAAAAACCATTAAGCCATGTTAGCATTCAAAACCCAACCCTTCCATTAACCCAAACCTCTTCTCTTCTAACAATATAAGCTGTAAACCTAACTGTAATGTGTAAGCGTGGTGTACAGTATATAGTCATGTAAACATGCATTAGTGTTTATTATAAAACTGATCCTGGATGCTGATTGGTCAACAGCCATGCTTTATTCATGATAAAGCACAGCTCTGACCTCTTCACGGAACGCATCACCCATTGCTGACAGTTATTATTTTTGCCTAACAACGCTCTGTTTACTACCAAGGACTATATTTTCTTGCTGAAGGATGGCATTTAATGATTTTACTTCTAAAATGAACATTTGTGTCCTTTTATATTTTTACTATGTATTATGCTTTATAAGCTCTCAAGGCTGTGCAATTTTTTTGAATATGTCACTGCTGAAGGGGTTTTCAGGTAATGTGCTTCAGTTGTGATTATATTCACAATATTGCACAGCCTCTCATACCTTATTGCTTAAAAGAACACTAATAGTAATGAAAATGATAGCTGACAAAATATTGAAAATATGTCTTTCAGTATTTTTTCAGTAGATATAAAAAAATGTAAGTTGACAAAATGTAATTAAATCATCAAAAAAACAATTAGTGGAAATTAGATCTATAAACTGTATGTCTATCTCTTACAGCCGCGTTTTCATTCGTGTCAAAATATAACATCTACTCTGACTAAGGTTCAAAGTGGGAGAGTATAAGCATACATAATTGCAATCCTAATTATATTTTGAGACTGTTAGAATATCATCTTCCTTCTATCTAAAGTGCGAATTTTATACTTTGCCAATAAATGAACATTAGTGAACACTTACCCCTGAATAGACTACATAGGAATGTAGCTGTCTGTGTAGCCTGCTGCGATACAGATGTGATTTTTTCAGGACCGTTAATGTTTTGCAAAGGGTATCAACCTATGTAGCCATAGAAATGATTAAGAAATAATAATATTAAAATGGTATTTATATTGTATTATAAGTGGTGAGAAAATTTAAAAGAAGCTTTTAACATCACGCAAATTAGTTCGTGTACAGTTTGATTTAAAAAGAAATGTATCTTACTGAGCACTCCCCTGTCCCAAATACATTTTGTACATATTGGTTGAGAATCTATAAAAAAAAAGTAGAAATGTTGTTAGACTAAGCTCCAGGCTTTAACTTAAAATTGTGATAAAATGTTTGTCACAACTTCATAAATTATTTTCAATTAATAATAACTTTTGAAGGTAAAACTTTCTTACCTTATTTGAACTACTATTTAGTATATTGTTCGCTGTGTTACTGCATTCCTGCAAGAGAACCATCCCTGCGTTCTTTTTTTCTGATTCCACGCTAATTGCAAAAGTTAGGACAAATAGCAAGAATGTTCCCATAGCTTTGGTTCTAATGATTTCTATCCAGTTATCCATGAGATGAGATGCTGTTGAGTTGCTGGTCTCTAACTTGATGGCTTCAGTATTGAACTATCAACCTACTTATAGACCTGTGAGAGGATGTTGCCCTGATGCTGAGATAATGTTTATTTGGGGGAATACTTCTTCAAAGATTAGTTGATTACTTGTAAAAAAAAAAAAAAAACACCTCTCATCCACCCCCTCATTACAGAGAATAAGTATGATGAAAGAATCCCCTTCATATGGATGAAGATAATATTTGCTAATTTAATATGAGATTGTTTTTCCATGTAGCATCGCTAATCTTCTTTTGACTTTCACTAAGTTCCTCTTAACTTGCTGTGATGTTTGATAGGGGTGGTGCACCAGAATCAGACAGTGGTAAATTAGGGTTTGCATTAGGAAGACCACAACAGATGACTGAACTCAACTGAGCAATGCACCAGATGCATTATCACACAATACCAATTACAGACACAGTGCAAAACAAGCAGTTATGCACCCTTATTCAGGTCACCTTTAGCTCTTTCGGAAAGTAATATGAGATCAAATGAAAATGAAACATTCTAACTAATTAATTAGATAAATAGAATCAATAGGACACAACTGGAGAATGTTTGCATATATTATTATTATGGTAATAATATTCATTATATTATGAGCAGTTGTATTTTCATTTAACATTAACCAAGATGAACAAATACTGTAATAAAATATTGTTCATTGTCAGTTCATAATAGCTAATGCTAACTAATGTTAACAAATGGAACATTATTGTAATGTGTTACCATTATTATCCCTTAAACGCATACATCGGGTCTTTAGAAACCTGGGACTTAATTTCACCCCCTGTACATCATCCATTTTTTGGAGTTGTGCCCACAACTCTTTAGTATTCCTTAATATTATATCTCTTATAAATAGTGTAACGCACAAGCCAAAATTTAAATAAATAAATAATGGTTTAAGTAACAAAAGTGTATATTATTAGAGACCCTTATAATTTATGGAAATGCAAAAAACAAAAACTATTGTTATGATTATTTCATATCTATATCCATTAACTATCACCGGATATCTATTTCTTAGTTTATTACAAGAGAAATTAGTACTATATTTATACAAATAATTTATCTTTAAATTTATATTAAATTATCAGCATCCCATATGCATGTACACTTACATATTATGCATGCTATTTCTTACACAAGGTGGCACTGTTGTTTCAGTGGTTGACTTGATTTATATTTGACATTGACATATGAAGAAGAAACCAAATGGAAGTAAACTATAGCAAGTATAATACATGAACAGTGTGATATGACTATTGTCATTTGTGTGCACTACTGAAATTATGTAAATTCTGCATCAATTTAGATTCAATAAGTGCCTGAGAATATACTTATGTGTAGCTCAATATGTGTTTGACAGCCAGTTGTCTCATGAAATTTGAGTGGTAAAATAATGAATCCTGTTCTAGATTTGTCCTGATTTGTTGCATTATATGTTTGATTTATGAAAAATAAAACATCAAAATAGATAAATCTATTTATTTTTAATTGTCTTGGAAATATTTAGAAAATTGTACACTCTCTGGGCATTTTGTAGATCCATTTGTGATGGATCCATGACATGATGGGTCTCTAAAGTAACTAATATGTGAGTGGTGAAATTCCCATGTGTTTGAGAGTTAATTGTACTACCAGGGTTGGTAGGGTTACTTTTGAAATGTATTCCACTACAGATTACAGATTACATGCTGTAAATTGTAACATAATTCGTTCATGGTCAGTAACGTATTCTAAACACTTTGGATTACTTCTTCAGCACTGGTAGATTTTTTTCACTTGTTTTGACTATAAAAACTGCCAGTACAGTGAGACAAAATACACATGTTAAAAATACATTCTCTGAAAAACCTAAATATCTTATGCAGTGTTGTTTCTAAATAAAGTCAAATCAAATAAATCAAGTTTTAAGGATATATTTTTATATATATTTTTACAGGAAAACAATAATAAATGATTATCAAGAATATGGTTTTTGCCCTAATATCAAAGGTCTTACTAGAAAAAACTAATTATGATCATGAATGTGAATTTTCTTGATAAATAAAACATGATCGTTCCTGGTAACATGTGCATGTAAATAGAAATAGCATTTTAGCTTAGCGTAAAGCTGAAAATGTGCACGGTTTATTTCTGTTTCTTCTGCTCCAAACTTACTTCAAACTTTCTTCTATGTCTGCTCGTATGAATGTAACGCATCATAAGAAAGTGTTTCACCGCTGTTCAAATGCACTTTGGATCGCATCATTTATATGTATAAATGTTTTCCATCTGAAAGGACTAAATATGAAATTAAACAAATGACAAAAAAATGCAAAGTAATCTCTTCAATAATAAAAATACTTTTTGAATGTAACTATTCTAATTACAAATGACTGTAACTGTAGTGGAATACAGTTACTTATATTTTGTATTTTAAATAGGTAATCCCGTTATATCCTTTCCGTTACTCCCGATTCTTCTACTACTACTAATATTAAAGGGGTTGTGTCTTAAACAAAAGCAGATATTCCATAGAACAGTCTTTTAAAGTAGTAAGTAAACTTTCAGAACCTCTCCTATCCAAAAAGGACATTTATTTAATACTTAACTGCTTAAATGTTCTGTAAGTGATGTTAGCCATTCATGACAACACTTATTGACTGATGGCACCAGTCCCAAGACCTTCACTAGCAACTATCCTGAGCTGTGACATCAAAGGCAGCACATAAAAAAAATAAAAAAAATCGTATTTCAAATAGCAGATAACTGAGAAAAACGCTTTATAGAACCAGATTGCTGTTTAGATTAACTTAAAAAATAGACAGATAAACAAGTGTAGGTTATGATGCCTTTAAAATTCTAAATTTGGAAAAAATCTAATAATCATCAGGTTGATCTTTTATCTGCAGGGGGTGCTATCGGTCTACTATCAAGCTACATTGTCAGTTTGGCATATGAAATGATAGTTTGAAGATTATGTTACAAATTACACTTGGCATTTTGAATTAAGTTTCTTATTTAAAGACACTGAAAAAAAGTAAGTGATTTCATTCCCAGCACAAGTTCCCAGAATACATAAAACTGGAGCTTCTGTAAATCCATTTTATGTTAATTCATGACAGTAAAAGGCAATAAAACACAAATGTACATGTATTTACTGTATATGTATTCATTTGGCAGAAGCTTTTATCCAAAGAAATTTAAGTCATTAGTCATGCAAGGCGTCACCAATGTTAGAAGTGCAGCAAGAAGGCATAAACGTTTGCCAGAATGGTACAAAGGAATATGTTGGTTAAGAGATCAAAAGCTTACGTAAGAGCTGTGTCATTAAGCATTTCTTAAAAGAGAAACTTTCATCTTGGAATATAATCTCATATAATGTTTCATTCTGATGATTGACATGCAAAAAAAACTCCCTACTTTAGATTGTTATAAATTATGGTGTTAATGTCTTTTTGGGCTGTTTAGTTTTACAAGAACCTCTAAACTAGCAAACTTATGTCATACGTGCAGTATGCATATAAATTGAAGAAAAAAAAGCTTCACTGTTTGAGAATGTGTTATAAGGTTAAGCCATGTGAAAGTGCAGTGTTTTTGATGCAACCTCTCATCTTCACCTCTCACCTTTATTCAGATGTCTGGGGAACTTTAGGAGAAAACTAGATCATATCAGTTAAAATGTGGGTCAGAATACATACATGTGCGAAATGCAATACCAATAAATAACAGAAGAATTTTTTTTACCATTAAAAACATAACATTTTCATCTACTCCTGCAAGAAGTAAAAAAAAAAAACTTTCGTATATCTAATAAATGTCTATGCAAATCGTGTTTCAGAATTTCTAAGCAGATGAGTAGTACAGCTCTTGCTCATATGTGGCTTTGCATTGTGATTGTATCTCTGTTTCTAGAAATGCACCGTGCAGTTTCCTGTATGATAAAAATTCTCTGTCGGATTTGCTCTCTGTATCATAGCCATTCTCACAACTCATGATTACAATTTAAAATGAGGTTAAAGAAATGGAAAAATTAGATGAGATCCCAAACTGTTTTCCATGATTAAGTCAAGTCAATTTTTTTTGTATAGCGCCTTTCACAACACACGTCATTTCAAAGCAGCTTTACAGAAGATCAGCATTAACAGACGATAAAACTGTAATGCCTATAAAGTCGATGAATCATCGTGTAATTAGATAAAATACAATTCATAATCGTGTTTAATTAAGGATTAAATGCTCACTTTCCAAACATTAAAACTTCATGTACAGTTGAAGTCAGAAGTTTACATACACCGTAGCCAAATACATTTAAATTTAAATACGTTTTTCGCAAGTCCTACATTTTAATCATAGAACTCATTCCCTGTCTTAGGTCAGTTAGGATCACTACTTTATTTTAAGAATGTGAAATGTCAGAATAATATTAGAGATAATTATTTATTTCCGCTTTTATTTCTTTCATCAAATTCCCAGTGTGTAAGAAGTTTACATACACTTTGTTAGTATTTGGTAGCTTTGCCTCTAAATTGTTTAAATTGGGTCAAATATTTTGGGTAGCCTTCCACAAGCTTCTCACAATAAGTTGCTGGAATTATGGCCCATTCCTCCAGACAGAACTGGTGTAACTGAATCAAGTTTGTAGGCCTCCTTGCTCGCACAAGCCTATTTCAGTTCTGCCTATAAACTTTATATCCGATTGAGGTCAGGGCTTTGTGATGGACACTCCAAAACCTTGACTTTGTTCTTCTTAAACCATTTTGCCACAACTTTGGAGGTTTGCTTGGGGTCATTGTCCATTTGGAAGACCCATTTGCGACTGAGCTTTAACTTCATGGCTGATGTCTTGAGATGCTGCTTCAATATAGCCACATAATTTTCCTTCCTCATGATGACATCTATTTTGTGAAGTGCACCAGTTCCTCCTGCAGAAAAGCACCCCCACAACATGATGCTGCCACCCCCATGCTCCATGGTTGGGATGGTGTACTTCGGCTTACAATCCTCACTCTTTTCCCTCCAAACATAACGATTGTCATTATGGCCAATAAGCTATTTTTGTTTCATCAGACCAAAGGAACTTTCTCTAAAAAGTAAGATTGTTGTCCCCATGTGCAATTGCAAACTGTAGTCTGGATTTTTATGGCGGTTTTGGAGCATTGGATTCTTCTTTGCTGAGCAGCCTTTCAGGTTATGTTGCTATAACAAATTTTACTGTGGATATAGATACTTTTCTACCCATTTCCTCCAGCATCTTCACAAGGTCCTTTGCTGTTGTTCTGGGATTGATTTCCACTTTTCGCACCGAACTACGTTCATCTCTAGGAGACAGAATGTGTCTCCTTCCTGAGCGGTATGATGGCCACGTGGCCCCATGGTGTTTATAATTGCATACTATTGTTTGTACAGATGAACATGTACCTTAAGGCATTTGGAAATTGCTCCCAAGAATGAACCAGAATTGTGGAGGTCCACAATAATTTTTTTCTGAGGTCTTGGCTGATTTCTTTTGATTTCCCCATGATGTTAAGGAAAGAGGCACTGAGTTTGAAGGTTCGCTTTAAAATACATAATCCAATTGACTCCAATCAGCCTATCAGAAGCTAATTGGCAAATTGCCTAAAAGCTTGACATCATTTTCTGGAATTTTCCAAGATGCTTAAAGGCACAGTTAACTTAGTGAATGTAAACTTCTGACCCACTGGAATTGTGATATAATCATTTAAAAGTGAATCTATCTGTCTGTAAACAATTGTTGGAAAATGTACTTGTTTCATGCACAAAGTTGATGTCCTAAACGACTTGCCAAAACTATAGTTTACTAATATGAAATCTGTGGAGTGGTTAAAAAATGTGTTTTAATGACATCAACCTAAGTGTATGTAAACTTCTGACTTCAACGGTATATCACATATATAAACTTATGTGCTGATTTAGGATCTGTCTGTCATTTTGTACCTTATAAATCAAGATTGTTGGTTCCAATCCATAGCAAATTGTTAAAGTATATAATATACATTATTTAGACGCTTAAAAATATATGCATGTCACTGCAGATAACAAACTATCAAAGCATTTTATTTATTTTTAAAGACAGACACAAACACATTTTTCAAGCAAAACAAAGTTCACATAAATATGTTTTTTTGAAATAATAATATTTTGTTTTTTAATTAAATAATGATAAAAGGTGTTTGGACACTTTCTGGTCCTCAAACTTAGTGGAATATGTCCACAGTTGCAATTACTCTGTTAAGACACCTGTGTGAATTTGAACTGCAACTGAATTCATCCGTACATCCATTCAAATGACATTGGCACCAGTTGGTTATAAGCACTTAGTTAAATTCTCTAAGAAAAGTTAATGACTCTCATACATTTAAAAGTGTCCAATAATTTAAAGTCAAATGCATGTGATAAACTGGCAGTTAGTTTTCTTGACTAAACAGTGCTCTCTGGTGGAACCCTCGAAGTGCTGCTGTGCTCACTGTAGCTTCAGTTAGCCTAGTGCTTGAGGTACATCAATGCCTGAAAATGCTGTCAGACTGTGCTGCAATTGGCTAAACTGCTAGAAGCACAAATACCTGATTGGTTCATCTAAGTAGCCTACTCAAGCAAAAACCTCAAGAGACCTCTTAGCCGTTGGATCTAAATCCTCCCATCTAAACTCACTGAACTACTACATTTGCCAAAACAATAGAGCACACTAAACAGGCTACGATTTTCCATAATGTGATGTACTCAGTTTGACCATTTCCAGTGTGATGAATGAAGAAACATCATCCATGACTAATAACAATTCTATTTTGACATATTTGATCTGACTCCTCAATACTTAGAGACTGGTTTGACACACGTGTCCTGAGTTGCACTTTAATTACTGTCACTTTATAACTGTCTGCTACCTCAATAACTGCTATGTGCATAGAACACTATCTTACAGTATGTTATGTTTACGTTTTTAGAAACTGTCATCTTTTTGCACTACTGTGTACTGGTCGGCGCTGCACACTGTCTATTGTCCTGTTCATTGTCAGAAATTTGTTGTACTGTCCTGTACTTTTTGCACATGTTTGCATGTGCACTTTATATAGGTATATAGGTATATATAGGTATTTTATATAGGTATTTTATTTAGTTGTGTAGTCTCATGTGGTTCTGTCCTATGTTGTTTTTATGTAGCACCATGGTCCTGGAGGAACGTTGTCTCGTTTCGCTGTGTACCGTACTAACTGTATATGGTTGAAACGACAATAAAAACCACTTGACTTGAATTTAAATTTAATAATGTAAGCTCTGAAGGTGTTTTTAAAAAGTTCCTGTTTCAGTGTCATGCTCAAACTTAAAGGCTTATGACTCTACAAAAAACATAAAACAAAGAGGGTCAATTGTTTGGTATAATTAAAATAATTATAAAATAAACATAAAGATCATAAAGATTATGATAAAGAAACTGCTGAAAAATTATTATTATTTTAAATTATCTTATTTTTCTGGTTTGACATTATATATATCACTGTGTAAATAAGGTAGCTCCTAAGAAATGCTTTTGTTTTGTTCCCAGTCATGCCAACTGTAACCGAGTAAAGTTTTGTGACGAAACTTCACATCAATCAAATGTTATAGCATTACAAATATAATTTGTGTCCAAAAACGTCCAAAAACCTCTCCAAACAAATAAAACATAATAATTGTACATGAGAACGAATTACACAGGCAAATACAACAATGACTAAAGGTATGCTCTCTCTCCAAAGCATGCAAGCATGAGTAACCAGATCTCATTAAGTTCCATTCTGTGTCATTTGAGTCTTTCATGTACTCGGCACCATCTCCTGTTGGCCATATATAATTAGTGAATGAACTTCTCCGCCCATATTTGCATGACTTGCACTTCTGGTTGCAGCAATCTGAATCCTAATATGATTGGTTTAGCGTTCCATGACACTGGATAACATACTACACAATTTCTGATAAGATGTTTTTAGCCAGATAGCACATTATGTGCTGTGTACACCTTGTGCTTAATGTGGATTATCTTATGATCTATGTATCGACTATGTTGTGTGTGGGCTTGTTTTAAAGATAGTCCCCTCCTTTAAGTAATGATATGTAATATTTTATGTTCTGTGTCATTTTCGTGAAGTCGCAGCTTATAAGCAACACCTGTTTACATGTAACAAGGATGTCAAAGATATGAACTTCGCTATTACTCACTACATTATTGTTTGTGAGTAAAACAAATGGGCTGGATTCATTCTATTCTTTGAGAGCTTTCCAATGACATATGACACATGGCTATTTGATCAGTTTGAAGTTGTTACCGATTACAAAAATATGTACAGTGCAAAATTATGAATGATCAAAATGGAAGACTTCTAATTTGTCTGAAAATTTCAAAGCACTTGTAGAGTTTTGGTCATATATTCCTACATGCATTATAAAGTAGAGCTTCTAAGCTTTAAAACAATGCCTACTTTGTGTTGGTCAAGACTGTAGTTATTAATATTTTGATAATTATTTTTTCTCGACGGGCTCGGCGGAGGGGGTTAGAAGGCAAAATAAACATATTTTTTTCAACTTAACAACTAAATGCCACTCACATGCAACATGACATTGTACTTAATACTAAAGTGTAGGAGTAGGCAGTATGAAGTCTATCAGAATGTAGTAAGGTAGTATTCCATTCTGAACATAGCCAAAGTTCTCTCCGACTTCTGCAGTCTGGGAGAGAGTGGCACCACAGTCCCTTTCAAGGCAAGTCAGTCCACTCAGTGCCCATCTTGGGAATGCTCCTGAGGAGCAACAATATTTTCTATGCAAGCAGCAAGAAAGTACAGCTCTTATCTATTTGAATGGGGAAATTGTTGGTCAATTTACAATCAAAGAACATATTTCAAATCAGCAGTAAAATCTGACAACAATGTTATCATAAATTGTGCTTTTTAAAGCTCAGATGATGCTTAAAAAAAACAATATTTTTCAGGCTGATGCAGCAAATGCGCATGTACGTTCTCGAGTTGACTGAGAGGTAATGTCAGTATCTAAAAGGTGACTTGTAAGGCAGGATTTCCTTTTCTACATCCACCATATTCATTATTCAACTTTCACCCATTTATTTTAATACAAGTGCTCCATCTCGGGCTAAATATACAGTCTATGGTGGCAACTGGTAGAACCATCACAATGAGGCCATTTTCTAGAATTCAATCTCGGTGGTGAAAAATGACCTTCTAAACTCCACCTGATTAGTGTCAGCAGTCACAAATGACATAAGACTAGACCATAACCGTCTACAAATACATTCTCATTCCTGAAATGGAAAACTACTTTCCATCTTTTTAAAACGTTGTATTTCAGCAATTTTAACATTAATATCTCAATTGAAACAACGAATGAAATTGCTTGTGTTGCACTATTCCTCACTTGCAACTCACTTTGATTGAAGGCTTCTAATGAAAGTGAAAATGTTTTAATTACTTGCATTTAAAAAGCTAATGCCATCAGTGCCAAGGTTCAAACATGTAAAATATGTATATACATCAATAAATGTATGTCTAACAATATCTTTAAGCTGATGTGTGCAATTTTTTATGTTAAAATACATTCTTCTATCCCAGTTAAATAGCAGAGACAATTATAAGTCGATTATAGGTTGGTTTCGAGAAGTCTAAACACTCGCTCTGTGGCACAACCAAAATATTTTTTTCTGTTTGTTTGAGCAATACCAACTTAGCTACATTGGCTCATCTAATGGTGTGAGTTTGGTGCGGGACTTTATGCTTGTCTGATAAGTGGCAAAACAAAAAGAACTGTTTTAGTTGGCCTACTTTTAGGATTTAGGATTTTAAGAGATTACAGTATAATTTTGCACAGTATTAAAATAGCATGGGAGAGGAATTTTTTATTTAAGAACTTTTTCTTTATATATATATATATATATATACCATGTAAAAAGGAATAAGTATGCTGGAATGTCCATGGTTTTTACACAGTATGCCTTGAACCACAGCTTCATTTGGGCACATCATCTTTGGGCACTGGTGGGCATTTTTGTGTGCCAAAGGAGAGCAGGCACATAAAATAAAGAGTACCAAAAGACTGTAATAAGAAAAGTAAAGAGTTAAATTTCTATGTGAGACATTTTAGAGTTCGTGTAAAAGGACTGTCATGGTAAGCTGTTTTTCTCCCTGGTGTGACAACCACAATGCAGAGAAGGAGCAAAGTGGTTCAAATTTCCTCCATTTCTCGTATCAACACACCATCTCTGTATTGCATGCAGAAATATGTACCCCCCACCTCCCATTCAGAAACAACCACATACTCCATCGACTGGGGAGACTCACACTTACGCTGACATTGACCACAAAGTCTACATGTAAACTGGCGAAAATGCAGCTGGGGATTTTCATCTGGCATGGATGAGTGCAGTTATTCCTTTTTAAATGGAAGGATGAAATGGCATGGATTTCAAAGACAAAATTACTATATTACTAAAAAAAAGTGTCATGAAGGCCACTGACATCAAATCTCCATGACGGATATGGATGCTTAATGGTTTCGACCAAATCATACGTGTGAGATTAATGTACCGAATGATGTTAGCCTGACAAAAAATCAAGTAACACACTATAACTAAGTCGCTTTGGTGAGGAAGCATCAGCTAAGCACAAACATGTAAATCCTTCCATTCTGTTGCAGCATCATTAAAGTATGGACATAAAATTCAAAGCCTTTAACAACAGGGTAAATTCCACAGTAAAGAGACTGTGGGTTGATAACAGTTATACCTCTTTTTTTAAACTGATGGTGTCAAGACAAGACGTGACAGAAACGTAGTCATCACAATGATCACCTGAAATGAGTCAATGTTCTTTCCTTTTTTCATTTGAGGCACATGAATAATGCAACTTAGCAACATAAACAAAAATCTGCCTCTTTAAGTGACATTTTTATCTTAAAACAAATGTGTATTAAGCAAGTCCCTATTAAACAACTATTTACACAAGTGATAATTTACAGTCAGCCAGTCATATAGATTTTAACCAAAATTCTTGATGCTTATAAAAAATAAAGTCCATGAAACCAAAAATGCGTCAACTAGGCGACCTGCCAATGCGTTTCATTTATTTTAGCGGCTGCTCCACTTCTTACACAAATATTTTTTAAAAACTTTTTTTTATTGTCGTTTACAATGTAAATAACTCAATATTAACAGATATTAAATAACAGATACAAATATACAAAAAATTAAGCATAACTGAAATACTTGTTTTGATCATAAAATCTAAGCTATTTTTGAATCCTCTATTCCTCACTTTGCACTTTGTATCTAATAAAGCATAATATTGCAACATACAGTATTTATTGTGTTGATCTGTAATTTGCCTGTGCACATAAAATTATTATTAATATTCAAATTTATGTTACTTCCTACACCTACCCAAGCCATCATCGTAACAATTCATCAAAGGTCTGCAGAACAATTGTCATAAATATTAAATAAACAATCTATATATATATTTATTACACAGCGCTCTGGAATACTCGATTCTGATTGGTCAATGATATCTAGAGGTCTGATATGTCTGAGTAACTATCGCACATCCAGGGATTAAGACATATCACACCGGTTACCCGGGCAATGCCAGTCATATTTCCTAATTCTCAAATCTATGTATTGATTAATTATACTATACACATTCATAAGTGTTGAGAGAAAAATATGTTTCAAAGTTCAATGATTACACTGTGAGTCATTAATTGGAGGTTCTAAATTTGCAGTTATTCATAAATGGCCATTGTTGACATGTGTTTTGGGGGTGGGGCCTGAGTTAATTATACATCAGTGGATTTCCCTCAGTGGGGCTTTACTGTAATAGCATACAAGCCTAGCTACCACTTCCTAATGAGCTATTTTTGAGTTGCAGTGTGAAAACACAGAGGTGCTGTTAGTTCCTCGAATACACAAGTACATTATTTATTGTAGGGATTCATTGGATTACTTGGCTGCATACAGTACTAAATAAACAGAATCATTGCCACCAGTAGAGCCAGCCAAAGTGAAGCTGAATGTTTTAGGTCAAGATCAGTTTAAAATCTGGAAATAAGAGGGTACCTACAAATAATTATATTAGAGTCTAAGATGATAATATTCTACTACTGTAAAAATCTAAAAATTGTCAAGGGAGCTTTAGGGTTTCCTCCAACACCACATTGGTTAACCTCTCTGGAGACCCTCCAGGCATGTTTTTATTTTTCTGTGAAACTTACTATTAGTTCTTGCATAAACTCTAAAGAAATTCAATGGTTTCTTCAGTAACCCAATCATTAAACGATTCAAGGCACTTTAAATATATCTTGCAATTCCTTCAGTAAATAAATAGGATATTTGATGCTCCTTTAAAGGGTATAAGTTCTGCCAGTTTAGCATTTGAGATACCTCTAATGGTGTTTCAAGAACCTTTTACATTTCTCACGACAGTCAACCCTTGGTCCCCTGTTCCCTATGACCTTTTAAATAATAATACAGTATAAAAGATGACAATATGTCATTACCACAAAGAAAATGTAGAAAACCCACATGAGATGTCTGTTTAGTGAGCTAAAATCCCACAAGAATTGTTGAGCATGCTGATATCCATCTCTTGCTGATAAGCTACCGTTAATAGTGTGATCGCAACTTCCATCTGCTGCATATTGTTCAGGGGCGTTTTCTACAAGGAGACAAAATCTTTGAATGAGAAAATGATTGAGAGTTCTGAAATAATATAAAACAAATATTGCAAAATATGAGACCAAATAGTTTGTAATAGCCTACTATTGTAACACTGTCCAACAATCCAACGCCAGCACATAAAGATAGAGAGAGGCAGTGTCTCTTTTGCCTCCCTTGAGCTCATTATGTAGGGTTTGTCAAAACAAATCTACATATATTGTACATTGGTTAGGGTGTTTTCTAAATCCCTGTCTGTCTGTCTGTCCGTCTGTCTGTCAACCGCACAGTAATGCCATAGCAGTAACCCAGAATACAGCAGATAGGCCTGTCACCAGCTCTAAGATCTAAGGTAGGCCATAGGTTCGCACTATCAAAAATAACCATGGTAATGCCATGGAATTCTTTAAAGCATCTTGGAGAACTGTGTAAATATCATGATACATGAATCATTCAGTAACTTGATACATATATTTCCAAGTTGGTAGCAATATTTCTTTGTCAAAGAAAGGAACAATAAAACCTAAATAGTCAAAACAGTCTCTCTAGAACTGCTATTTTGTCCAGCATTTACACCAGGGCCTACGAATGGCCCAGAGACACAGTTAAAGCATTGGAGTCAGAGTGATCTTCTACCGAAATATTGAAAGATTTCTTTTGAATTTATCAATCGAATGTACTTTGATATGAATATTAACTAATGTTTTTGAAGCTCAGTCCAGTACTTTAGTTTGAGTGCATTTAAAGACATTATTCAGACACTGTATGTGGTGCAAAGGAGGCCTTGTGGCTGAGGAAAGATATTGTATGGGGCATCCCATTCCTCTAAAAAAAAATTTGAAATGTGAATCTGAATGAACCATGTGTTGGATCTACCAAAAACAAACAAAATACCAGTTTACATCAAAACTTCTGCTTGCTATAGTTAAATGGGCTGACTATCAAATAATGAAAATATTTGTTCTCATTATTAACAGCTGACAACTAAAAAGGAATATTCCAGGTTCAATAAAAGATAAGATCAATTGACAGCCTTTGTGGCATAATATTGATAACCACAAAAATTTATTTAGACAGTGACGCACTTACGGAAGTGAATGGGGCCAATTTTTGGAAGGTTTAAAAAGGCAGAAATGTGACGCTTATAATTTTATAAAAGCACTTACATTCATTCCTCAATTTAAACTCATGTATTATTTGAGCTAATTTAAGTTGTTTAAATCGTAATTTTTGGATTTGTTGGCATTATTGTCATGGCAATGAAATTGTAAAACTGGCTAAAACTTTCCACAGAAAAGGTTAGTAAGTGATTTTATCACACTAAAATCATGTTAACATGCATATTATTTATGTCTTGTGGCTATATTTTTGAAACGGTGAGTATTTTAACATTTACGGATTTGCCACATTAACTTCCATTGTAAGTGCCTCACTGTAACCTCGAGTTTTGCTTCTTTTTTTTAAGAAGGGGGCAAGTCAAACTTAATTAATGGTAAACAATATTATGCCACAAATTTATTCGATTGAGCTTAACTTGTATTGAACCCTTTCCTTTAATAACAACAAAAATTATTTTAAGTGTTTGTTGTCTTTTCATGTCATGCTAAAGATGTCATCTGTGAATTAATTTCACAAAATCTAACAAACTTTCCTTTTGTTTATTATGAAAGTATGGGGACATGCTGCCTAACAATGCCAAATTTGCAAGAGAAAAAATATATAATTATATTAGTCTAAGGTTGCTCTAGCACAACGTTAACTTGTCCTTTCACAAACCTTGTTTTCCTGGAGCTGAGTCAGACTGGCTGTCACGTGCAGATAGTTTCACAATGTTTCACACTTGTTCTCTACAGAGTGTTTTAGCGAAAGATGCCAGTATGCATCTTGCTGTATGTCTCCACTATGGTCTGTCATTAAAATAACTGCGTCAGCAACTCCCTATTCACATTTAAGAATGATAGGCTACTGTAGGGCAGTGAGCAAGAAAGCACAGAAAATTGGGTTCGGTGCTAAAGAAAAACATGTTCAAGGATGTAGAGCCGGGCCTGGGTAGAACCTTCAAGCCAACACCAAAGTTTTGGCAAAGGGTTGATGAACTTGCCCTTATGATGCTTATGTCAGTATTGTGAATATGAGGGGAGAAATGGAGAAATACAGATGAAAAGTCACACGGGACTGTGGATGGACTTCTTACAGATTTAACGGCTCTATTGAAATCCCCACTTTCTGTCATGTCTAATTGAATGGAAATGAACTTTTCAGAGTCACGAAACCTGCTGTTTCAGCATAGTTCAGTTTCACCACAATTTTGAAACATGGAGAAAAGTGGGTGATGTAAGCAGCGGAGAAGTGGAAGGGGGGAAATATCACACCAATTTTCATTTCTCATCCAGTCAGTTTTAATAACTTTTAAGACTGTTATAATCTGCAACAAGTGTAAGTGGTTTCATTTCTAACACACTCACTGGTGAATGGTGTTTATGATGATACCTAATGATGTCTTTCAAATGAGCTTCGATCAGTCCAACTGTTCATAAATCTAAAAGCTCTCCTGTTAAAACCACTTGATGCACACACACACACACATTTTAAAAGTGTTCAGTATTGGCTATAATAGCATGCCATTATCAGCTTAGCAGCGGAAAATACCTTCCTCCCTACTTTTAGTTCTCTGAGCAATTCGAAACTTTGTATTATAGCACTTTTCATGTTTTTGCCTCCTTATGACGAATCGGTTTTGCTGCATTCATCATTTGTAAGTTGCCTTGAATAAAAGCGCCTTTTATTTTCTCGTTCTGTTGGATCATGCAATTTCATATTTGTGACCAATGCTTCTGACTGGCTTTGAAAGCGCCTTCTTATGAATAATATACAGAGAAACCAATGACGTTTATAGTGTAAATCTAACACATAAAAAAATACTCTCAATTAACCAAATGTCCTTTAAAAACAAAATTAATGCTTACTATAAGTGACTTACATTATGGACAACACATACAAATAAAAAACATTTCAATCTAGAAAAACATGTTTACGTGTTTCATGACCCATTAAATGGCTTGAAACACAAAATGATCTGTGAGTGAGCACTCAGCTTGGTTGCTGTAATGGTGCACCTCCTTGTCTCAATCATTATGTCTGCAGTGTTTACCAAAGATTTGTTTATTAATGGTGCTAAAAGATGACTATTAATAATAACGGATAGTAGTGACCAATAAAAAACAAAATACTAGCATAGGTCTGAGAGAATGAGGGAGGAGTGTGGCAGGGCGGAGTGCGGGGCCGGGTCGTGATTCCGCACACCCGGCCCCCAATCACGCTAATCAGCCCTCGAGAGGGATAAGGGCCGAGCGAAGACGGCAGTGCGACAGAGAGAGCGATTCACGGACAGCTGTCCGACACTTTTGCATGTTTGGCTTTTTGTTTAAGTTTCTTATTCAAATATTATTTATACTCTCAAGCCGGTTCTCGCCTCCTCCTATCCATTAATCCCTTTACATAGGCCTTAAAATGCATCCACGTGTACACCTCCAATTGACTCCAATTAGCCTATCAGAGGCAAATTGGCTAATTGCCTAAAGGCTTGACATCATTTTCTGGAATTGTGATATAGTCAATTAAATGTGAAACAATCTGGCTGTAAACAATTGTTGGAAAAATTACATGTGTCATGCACAAAGATGTCGTAAACGACTTGCCAAAACTATAGTTCCCCGTCTGTGGCCGTTGTGTCGAAGAAGCGAAACTAGGGGTCTCTCTTGAGCGACGAATATACCTCTGATCTATGAAAAAAGGCCAATGAGAAGTTGGTGGACAGAATTTGCATGTCCTGCCCCTGGACATACAGATATAAAGGAGGGGAAATGGATTTGTTTCATTCAGAAATCTGCTTCGGAGCCGATGGTCATGCATGCAGCGAGCAGCGAGCTGCGAGTCACACACACCTGTTCCTCTTACCTCTGGTCGATCTGCTGTTGGATCTATGGTGCACATCAGTGGCTTTCTCCTTCTCTGCAAGGCAGTGCAGTTTGCCCCTGGGCGCTTCGACAGCGCAAACTTAAAAGAGTTTAAAACAATGATTTTCTCTAAAAGAGTATTTTCCTCTAAAAGAGCAATACACAGCGGCCTTTTCAGGACGCGTCTTTATAAAGATGCCCTTCCGCCCCTGTGTAGTTTCTGGATGCGGTAGAGTGCTCTCCGCTTCAGACGGCCACAGGCGCTGTCTCGTGTGTCTGGGCTGCGATCACGCCCCCAGACCCGGAAGGCTCCCAGGCGCTCCTTAGACGATCGACCCAGAGACCGAGACGTTCGCTCCAGAGCTGGTAAGAAGACCACTCCGTCCTCCGGTGGAGGGCCGGGAGGAGAATCCTTGTTTGAGTTTATTTCATTTGCCGCACCTCTCAGAAAGGGGGGCTGCGGTACCCACATTCTCAATAAAAGCTATTTTCTTTGTCTCTGGGTCACCTGGCCCGCAAATGCCGTTCTCACGGCACTCTGCCGCCAGACCCCAACAGTCCCCTGGACGCGGACCACACCCCGCCTCCAGACAAGCCACGACTGTCCCCCGGCCGGCCGGTTCTGACGAGTCTAGAGGATGCCGTTGCTGGACCTCCTCCTCAGTCACTAACTCGCCCCCTGCCGGGTGTGCGGAGCAAGGTAAGTGCTTCGAGTCTTTTCTCAGCACCTGAGCCTCGGGACGCACTTTCGCCTCCAGACGCCGTACTACCTGCTCCGCCCCGCTGTGAAGCCCCTCCGGGTACGTGAAAAATAATCGTCCCTTTAGTGCCCCTAGCACGGAGCTTGGATGCATGGCTTTCACTTCCCAACCCGTCTCGCTGGCTGGCCAGGACAATCCGACTTGGTTACGCAATTCAGTTTGCCAGGCCCCTGCCCCACTTCGCGGGTGTCTGCTTTTCCGCAGTACATGGCAAACATGCCAAGTCTCTGCATGTGGAAATCGCAACCCTTTTGCTCAAAGACGCAATAGAGCCTGTCCCTCCAACCGAAATGATGAAGGGTCTCTACAGCCCTTACTTCATCGTACCCAAGAAAGGCGGCGGCTTACGACCGATCGAGTTTTCAACCGGGCCTTACACAAACTCCCGTTCAAAAACATATTTTAACTTGCGTCCGGCATCTAGATTGGTTCACAGCGGTAGACCTGAAGGACGCATCCTTCCACGTCTCAATACTGCCTCGACATTGACCCTTTCTACGGTTCGCGTTCGACGGCCAGGCGTATCAGTAAGGCATGTTCCTGTCCCCTCGCGTCTTTACGAAGGTCACAGACGCAGCCCTTCTCGCAGCCATGGTCACCCCCGCCTGCCGCCAAACATTCAAACCCTGGACAGACCTCTGCTTTCTGCGGGCAGGAGTAACCTTGCAGCAGGCGTCCCGACGCGTCCTGGTCATGACCGATGCCTCCAGATTGGGTTGGGGCGCCGTGTGCAATGGGCACGCAGCTGCGGGCCGTTGGAAAGGGGCCCCGCTATGCTGGCACATCAACTGCCTGGAGTTGCTGACTCCCTGCGGAGGTATCTCCCCATAGTTCAGGGCAAACACGTCTTGATCAAATCAGACAGCACCACTGTGGTGGCGTACATAAATCACCAAGGTGGCGTGCGCTCCCGCCACATGTCACAACTCGCACGTTGTCTCCTCCTTTGGAGCCAGCAGTGACACAAGTCCACGATGGGTCCACAATTCGGCAGAGGAATTCGCCGACCCAGTCCACTGCGGGTACTCAAATCTACCCTGTACTGGAATAGGTGTTCCACAGGTTAGGGCTCCTACGTGGACTTTCCACCTGTGTGTATTTTCCACGATACGGTCTCCTTACGAGTGGACCCGCGTCTCCCTTGGGCAGTTCCCACTGCCCCCCGGTCGCCATTTCTGTAGCAACTTATCCCTCCAAAGAGGTGGGATCTACCACCGCGGCACTTCCCACATGTGACCTAAAAGCCCATGTGGTGTATTTCGCCACTTTGACCTCCCCCTCTATGTGCGGGTGTGGTCTCCGTAGGGTCTTTTTACCCCTGAAAGAATAGGAAACTGGGTAAGACCCCCTTCCCATGATGCGTTTAAGGGCCCCAGCAATTTTGCTCTATGCGAGAAACATAGAGAGAAAAGAGGCCCGGCTAGGCTAGGCTCGGCCCGTTCCCAGGTTGGCAAGCGTCATCTTGTTCCCCTGTCTAGGGTAACTATAAGGGTTCCGACGACTTTATGGTGCATTGGGGAAGGGTACGTGCAGTCTGATACAGCTGGTCGTTTTGGCACGTCAAGTACCTGCCCGCTCCTGTGTCAGCAGTACACGTACACGCCTCAGCACATGGCGTGATTTAAATTGGACCCCTAGTGTCGCTTCTTTGACACAACGTCGAAGTGAGCAACAGACGGGGAACGTCTAGGTTGCGTATGTAACCTCCGTTCCCTGATGGAGGGAATGAGACGTTGTGTCCTCCCGGTCACGTCGCTGAGCCGAGCCACTGTTGTGACCGGACCATTTCCGGCTCCTCAGAAAAATCCTGAATGAAACAGACGCATTTCCCCGCCTTTATACCCATATGTCCAGGGGAGGGACATGCAAATTCTGTCCGCCTTTTTTCATAGATCAGAGGTATATTCGGCGCTCAAGAGAGACCGCTAATGTTGCTTCTTCGACACAATGTCTTGTTCCCTCCATCAGGGAACGGCGGTTACATACGTAACCTAGACGTTTGCTAATATGAAATCTGAGGAATAGTTAAAACATTTGTGTTAATGACCTAAGTGTATGTAAACTTCTTACTTCAGCTGTATCAGAGTTACAAATGATTTGCCCTTATCATCTGATCATGGCTGCATATCTCTTCTAATGCTGTTAAATCTTAGTGCTGTCTTCGACACCATAGATCTTGGCATTCTCTTGAATAGGCTTAGGAACTATGCTGCCATTTGTGGACTTGTATTAGCATGGTTTAGGTCCTATTTAGCAGACAGCTACCACTTTGTCTGCGTAAACGAGGAATTGTCAAATTTTTAGGGACTCTGCTTCTCTCCTTAAATATGCTTCCCCTGGGAGATATTATTAGGAATCGTGGAATAGGTTTCCACTGTAATGCCGATGATACCCAACTTTATATTTCTTCACAACCCGACAACATTTCACGATTCTCCAAATTTGCAGAGCGTATCAATGAAATCTAAGATTGGATGGCCAGAAACTTCCTTCTACTCAATTCCAACAGAACTCATTATTGGACCAGAAATCTCTAAAAATAAGCTACTACAAAATAATTTCTCTCAATGGACGTACTGTTACATCGTATTCTACAGCGAAGAACTTAGGTTTTATATTTGATACCAATCTGTCCTTTGAAATTCAAATTTCCAATGTTTGTAGAATAGCATTCTTCCACCTCAGAAATTGTTACGACACATGCTCTCTTGAAAAACTAATTGATGCATTCATGACTTCAAGACTAGATTATTGTAATGCATTACTGGGAGGATGTCCAGCAAGTTCAATAAATAAACTTCAACTGGTTCAAAATGCAGCTGCAGAGTGCTGACTAGAACAAAGAAATATTATCATATTAGCCCCATTTTATTGTCGTTACATTGGCTACTTGTTAAATTTCGTATTAATTTTCAAACTTTGTTAACTACGTACAAAGCTTTGAATAGCCAACTCCACAGTACTTATGTGACCTTCTACCATGCTATATTCCATCTTGTTCATTACGATCACAAACATCTGGCCTGTTAATAGTTCCTAGAATGTCAAAATCCAGAAAAGGATGTAGATCCTTTTCGTATTTGGCTCCTAAACTATGGAATAGTCCCCCTAACACTGTTCGGGATGCAGACACACTCACTCTCCTAAACTATGGAATAGTCCCCCTAACACTGTTCGGGATGCAGACACACTCACTCAGTTTAAGTCTAGACTAAAGACGCATCTATTTAGCCAGGCATACACCTAATTTATCCAGCAACTCAAAATTAGGCAGCTATAGTTAGGTCTGCCAGAACCAGAAACATTTATCATGATCTATAACTGCAAAAAATGTAATGGCATCTACACTAATATTATTCTATTTGTTTGCCTGTCTCAACTTCAGGATACAGATCCAGATCTAGCTCCATTCCTGCTTGGTGTCGGACTCCACTGCTACGTGTTTCTGAGTGATGATGACTAAATGTAGCCGGTGCCAGCAAGACATCACTTCAGTCTATTACGATGGATTTCAGAGGATGAACTGATGCTAGCTCCATCCATTAGACATGGGATTCTCTGGGATATGATCTCTGCCTGCATCACCTTGGTCTAATGATGGACTACACTCTTAAAATTGAATACATAGACCATCAAATAATTGTCAACAAAAGCCTTTATCAGCCAACTAACAAAGGACAATGCATCTATGTAAACTTCTGCAGTTAATCCAGGATGAACATTAGTCTTTATTCTTACAGTTCAAATCTTTGTTTAAACACTGGCCCTTGACGCATACTTAGTTTACAAATTTTAAACCATGACCTGCACTGCACATAAATAGCTAATATTGGCATTATATTCATGTTGTTTAGTCAGAGGGGAACTGGCCCTTACAGTGAGTCTGGTTTCTCCCAAGGTTATTTTTCTTCATTAACCAACATCTTATGGAGTTTTGTGTTCCTTGCCACAGTCGCCTTCAGCTTGCTCACAGGGATTCTAAATACAATTATTATTTAATTATTTAATTTCTATACACAATTTACAATCATATTTAATCAAACTACACAATTATGACTCTAAGACTTTATAAATATTACAGTTTCATTTTCTGTTAATGTATGATTTTCTGTAAAGCTGCTTTGAAGCGTATGTGTGTTGGGAAAAGCGCTAGACTTGATGAACATAAAAAAACATTAGAATATTGGTTGCTTGTTGATGGTGTAAGGGTAATTTGTTAACATCTGATAAAACTGGAACATGCATTTAAGCTGGACTAAAAAGCCCAAACCTCATTGCTGGAGTCCACCACACACCACTGTGTATAACGTGGTGATCCTAACCTTTATCTAGTGTTTTAATGTGGAGTTTGGTGAAAATCATTGGTCTAACTGTGTATTTCATGGGTCTACCGTGCAAGAGAGACCCAGTGTGTGCGCGATAGAGAATGAACGGCAGCCAGTGAAAGTAATTGTTTGAGATTTTAAACTTCAGAATTCATTTTATATATATATATATATATATATATATATATATATATATATATATATAACACCACAATGTGAAAATCTCAGGAGATCAGTACATTTACATTTATGCATTTGGCAGACACTTTTATCCAAAGCAACTTACAGTGCACTTATTACAGGGACATTCCCTCAGAGCAACCTGGAGTTAAGTGCCTTGATCAAGGACACAATGGTGGTGGCCATGGGGATCGAACCAGCAACCTTCTGATTAACAGTTATGTGCTGTAGACCACTACGCCACCACCACTCCACAGATCAGTAGTTACAGAAATACTCAAACCAGCCCATCTGGCACCAACACTCATCCATGCAATTATCTAATCAGCCAATTGTGTGAGAGCAGTGCATAAAATCGTGCGGATACAGGTCAGAATGGGGTAAAATGTGATCTCCGTGATTTCGACATGGTATGATTGGTGGTGCCAGATGGGTTGGTTTGAGTATTTTTATAACTGCAGATCTTCTGGGATTTTCACACACAACAGTTTCTAGAATTTACTCAGAATAGCAACAAAAACATTGAGTGAGCGGCAGTTCTGTGGACGGAAACTTGATGAGAGAGGTCAACAGAGAATAGCCAGACTGGTTCGAACTGACAAAGTGTGCTTTGCCAGTTCTCAGATAACCACTCTGTATAATTGTCATAAAAATAACACTTTCTGAGATGTGGCTTGGCGCTGTCTTCACGGCACGAGGGGGACCTACACAATATTAGGGAGGTGGTTTTAATATTGTGGCTGATTGGTATGTTTATATATATTAATGCATTGGCAATGTACACTTAAGTTTATCTTGCCAATGATGCTTGATATGAATTGAATCTGCCCATATGACCTTTTATTAAAAAAAAACAATAGAAAATACTAGAAGATTCATCAACTTTAAATTACAGCATGTCAGCTGATTTTATGGCATCTATAGACTACATAAACTTCTACAAAAGATTTAATACCTGTACAAATATGTCTATATACCGCTTATAATGTTTATGTTGAAATAATTAAAATGATTGATGACTAACAAAGTTCTTTGAGACAAAGTATATCGTAAATATATTTTTGATTATATTTAATAATGTATCATGATTAATCATGATTAATCACAGAAAACTGTGCGATTAATTAGTTCACATTTTTTTAGCGATTCACAGCCCTAATATACACTCACTGAACACTTTATTAGGAAAACTATGGTTCTTATAAAGTGCCCGACATGGTCTTCTGCTCTTGTAGCCCATCTGCCTCGAGGTTCGACGTGTTGTGCATTCTGAGATGCTATTCTGCTCACTACAAGCAGTGGTTATCTGAGTTACCATAGACTTTTTGTCAGCTCTGACCAGTCTGGCCATTCTCTGTTGACCTCTTTCATCAACAAGGAGCTTCTGTCGGCAGAACTGCTGCTCATTGGATATTTTTAGTTTTTGACACCATTCTGAGGAAACTCTGGAGTCTGTTGTGCTTGAAAATCCCTGGAGATCAGCTGTTACAGAAATACTCAAACCAGCTCAACCCCATTCTGATGGTTGATGTGAACATTCAGGTCTCTAGGTCTGATCTGTTATGTTTTTCCCCTCTCCTCCTAGTTGTCTGTGTGTTCCCTTGCCCTTGTGTGTTTTTATTTTGATTCTCAGAGGTTACACTATCTCCCTGATGATTTGCTCTGTATTAAATATCGTGGCCGCTCATTTGTCTCCACACCTGTTCCCTATTTTATTTAATTTGTTTGCTCTCTATTTATTCTCCCTGTGTTCTGTCCTGTGCCAGATTGTCTTGTGTTTATCCCTCAGTTCAATCTAGCCTATTTCGAGTCTGACATGTTACCAATGTTCTCTGTCTGTCTGTCTAGTTCAGAGCTTCGGTGTTTTGCCAATCACATCTACAGTTTATCTGTCTCACAAGTTGTCCTCGTCTGGAACCCTCTGCCTATCTGGTGTCAATCCCTGCCTGTGTTTACAGACTATGATTTCTGTCACGCCCCTTCTGGAGTGGTTACCTATCTATCCTACACTCTCGCTGCCCGACTTCACTTGGGCACCAGCTCGTCTCTTCTCTGGATTCCCTTCAGCACTCCAGCATCTGCTCTCTATTTCATAGACTATTGGATTTTTGAACTTTCAATAAATAACAGGGTTTTTTTTTTCTAACGTGCATTTGGGCCTTTATCAGTAAACCTTGAAAGCCTTAAGAAAGCATAAACTGGATAAGCTAATTATAACAATTGCCAACTGTGACAGGGAGGAGGGCAGGGTCATGATGCTACACACCCGGCCCCTAATCAGGCTAATCAAGCCTCAGAGGGATAAAGGCCGACTGCAGACTGCAGTGCGACAGAGAGAGAGATTTACGGGCAGCTGTCCGACACCATTGTGTGTTTGTCTTTTTTGTTCAGTTCTTCATTAAACTATTATTTATATTGTCAAGCCGGTTATCGCCTCCTCCTTTCCATTAATCCCTTTACACCAACATTTAATTGTATGTTTGTATTTGTATACTATATGTTATAACAGTTTTAATGTTATTGGTATTCTAATTTCAATTTGTATTTCATCTTATTGTCTCCAGCTTTAGAAAACAATTATTCAAACAGAAGAAAGGCATTAACAGGACAGCACGGAAATAAAACTTGGGCATCTTTACAATTAACGAGGCATTTTCCCACACAATTCGAGGATGTTTCTTTCCTCGTGGGAGGCAACATGATTAATGAAACACCAGTTTTTTCCCCCTTTTAACAACATTTTAAGTGAAACTTTCATCATGGTTTGACAGTGTGCATGTGGTGTAAGTTTCCTTCTGAAAGACCTATATAAAGGCTAGAGTGCAAAATGAGATCATTATCTCTAGAAAGCATCCCTCTGAAAGTCAACATGAGAGTCCTAATTGTTCTCGTCACACTGCTAACTCTAAGTGCTGCAGATGAGAACATCTTCGATGAAATTTTTACACATCTTCAACATTGCACTCTGCATAATCTTACTGTAGGTACATTTTGCCTAGTAGCAAGATACTTTTGATGGACTTTACTAAAGGTTGTTTGCCATATTTATTATACTTTCTTTAGTCTGTAAAGATAGTTGAACAGCAAACCTAAAGGGAAGAATATTTGTAGTTTTCAACTTAGGGGAAAATATACATGAATTGGATTAGTATCAGTATTTATTTCTGGTGGTTTTTCCACACATTCACTGATATCAACTGACTTTGTATCAATTTGTAGACATCCAGACCTCATCCAGAAATTCAGTCAGCAATACGAACGATGATGAAATATCCAGTGAGTATTTTGGGCTACTCCCTCCATTTAAACAATTAATTAATACTAAATAATAGTTTGATTAAATGTTTTTGAATGTTTCTACCACAGTGTAAGTGTGAGGTGACATTTGTAAAACTCCTGAAAGAAGCTCTAAATACCGTTAACACCGGATTCCACAATTGCAATATAAACACCATTCTGGACATTCTGGATGATCTTAAACTGCCTAACAATACGGTAAGACCTTTGCCTCCAAATATTATACTTATAATATTATACAAATATTATATTAGACCTTTTTAAGCATTTAATTCCTTGAAATGATTTAGACAAACTTGGGGTTATTAATGTTTAATCCCACATCGCATTTTAATCAAAAGGCCTAAAGACAAACTTCTCTGTGAATGAAAGAAAAATTCTGGTCCTGAAACAATGCATTGCAGACTACAATTTAGAAAAATGGGCCAAGCATTGCTTTATATTTAGGTGGGTTTTACTTACAATAACGCATATGATTGTTTTCTTTTTACTTTTCTAGAATAATGCCAATTGCAAATATATTATGAAACCTCATGATGTAAAAAGATTCAACACAAAACACAACCAGACCATGATTAAGCTCAGCATTGATTTCATCAGAGCATGGAACAGAAAGAACTGCAAAAGTAAAACCCAATTGATATGATGCATAGTGATGCAATGATCATCCTCTTATGGTGATGTGATGAGAATGGCATGTATTTATTTAAATTAGATAACAGTTGTTTTGTACTTTATTTATTTATATATTTATGTATTTATTTTACATGACCAGTGTGTGTTGGCTGTTGTGTTGTTTGCCATGCTCTCTATTCCTGCACTTATTTGTGCAATGTAATGGAAGCGAGTATGTACTAAGTTAATGTTATTATCATCACTGGAAGAAACATGATCAATGCTACTTTATTTTAAAGGTTTTGACTTGTATTGTAACAATACGAACATCATGTTACATTTTATATGGTCCATATTTTTTTGTATGCTAAATTTGTCTGAATAAATTATATATTTTGAAGACAATGTTTTTTCTACTTCATTTTGACTTGCTTGGCATCTGATTCTGGCTAAATGGAGTTCATACAATTCCAAGCATGGGAGTTACACGTACTACACACATACTGCAAAAGTAACCAAAAACTCACCTGTACCTGACACAGCTGTGTATTATTGCTTATCTTCACTTGGTTGTACTGATGGGGTGTGGTGCATCTCGAAGGAGGTTGTGTATACAATATAAATTAAGTCTGATGAATAGAAACAGACAGACCCCCAGCTGTAGGCAGTGTCCTGATGAGATGGAAAACCCTTAACAGCACAAAAACAGAATATTCAGCTGTCAGGAAAGCAGACAATGACTTTGAACATCCAGTCTCCAAAAGTGTGCTGCAAAAGCACTATTTTAAACAGATTGTGCTTCCTCAGTCTTCTAAAATATTACATTTATGAAATACCGTTCATAAAAAGAATAACTTATAATTAGAAGACACAGGGGCTAAAGTTGTCAAAAGGTCTATATCTCTGTAGTCAAAAGTCCAATTACATAAATGTGAGTTTTCTCTAGCAATGATTTTGTAACTTGGTTTCAAACACCTTGTTGTCTTAAATTAGAATAATTTTATTAATTCTATCCTCCAAACTAAACTTTCGATCAGATGATCATACACTGATCAGCCACAACATTAAAATCACCTACATAATAGTTGTGTAGGTCCCCCTCATGCGCCAAGTCGCATCTCAGAATAGCATTAATTCAACAGTAACCATCAACCATCACAATTACAAGTAAATACCACACTTCAACAATTTTGAAAATCATCCAATCACATTGTGTAAACATCAACCAACTTTTTCGGGTTCTCTGTGAACGTCTTACCCCAACTAGACTAATAGCCTTTGGGAGTTCATCAATTTGAGGCTCAGAGATTATCTGAGAAGGGGTCACAGCTATTTCAGACCCCACACTAGGATCGATTTGAGTCTCCATAGGCAAAGTGTTCTCAGTAACTTTAGGAACAGTGGAAAATATTACGCCATTAAGGTGGAGTTCAGGATAATTACCAAACATTACCTCTTCTGAGGTGTCCTCATCAACCAGCCATTCCTGTCGATCTGATCCACATGACATAATCTTATGTCCAAGTGGCATCTCAGCTGGAGATAATCCTGTAGTAGTCTGTTACTGAATAAAACTCGAGCCACTTTAGTTATTATTGTCCCTTTTTACTTTTTCATAATTCCTATGAATGTTTGTACTGCTTGCTCTGCTAACCCATCACTGGAAGTGTGGTATTGTGCAGATATCACATGCTGTACTTCTTCCATGCAACACCATAAGGAGATATTAGACAGAATGAGTCACTATTTACTTTCAGTGAATGTTTTTTTTTTCCTCCATATTTTGAAAGTGATCGGTGGCCAAGACAGTCAGTCTCTAATATTCTGTCTAACATATTTTGTGTTCCACATAATACAAAGTGTACACAGGTTTGGAACAAAATGAGGGTAGGGAAATGATGACAAAATATCAAATTATGGCTGAGCAATCACTTTAAAGGGAAAGTTCACCCAAAAACTAAAATTGTCTCATAATTTACTCACCCTCATGCCATCCCAGATATGGATGACTTCCTTTCTTCTTCGGAACACAAATTATGATTTTTAAAAGAATATTTCAGCTCATAAAATGCAAGTGAATGGGTGCTAATATGTTGATGCTCCAAAAATCACATAAAGGCAGCATAAATATAATCCATTAAATTCCAGTTGTTAAATCCATATCTTTAGAAAAGATATGATAGGTGTGGGTGAGAAACAGATCAATATTTGTCTTTTTTTGCTATACATTCTTCTACCTGCCCAGCAGGGGGATGTATGCAGAGAAGAATGTGAAACATCAAAAACACAAGAAGAAGAATGTGGGACAAAGTGCATTGATATATTACTTTACTGATTAAAAAAAGTACACTTAAAAGCAGATATCATAAGAGCCCAGTTAAATTATCACCCTGAAAATTACTATCACATTACACAGAAAAGCCCACTTTAGCATTAGAGCCAAAACTTACCTTGATGTGCTGCCTTAAATTTAAGATGCAATTTTAATCTTGAAATATCAGTTTGACTTGGTGTTAAATGAAGGCATTGCATGCTGAAACTGTTCTTATTTTTCCACTGTGCAGAGCAAAGAATGTGTTTCACTTTGAAGAGTTTGATGCTGCAGCATTTGAGTGACAGTCTGTGACAGCGCGCACAGCTATGTGAACTTCCGCTCGTAAAAGTCCCATTCAATAATCTCTCAATAAATTACACATTAACTACAATTTAACCCAGTAATGTCATGACAGGAATGCCGGCCGTTGTAAGGCAAATGTAAAAAATTTTATTAGAAATGTGATTCAATGAGAGTAAAAAGTACCCACTTTTAAACCACCTCTAAAAGTAATTTTTTCTCCCAAAAATGTACTCAAGTAAATGTAACAGAGTAATTGTAGTAAATTAATGAATGTGTTACTACCCACCTTTGCTACCGGGCCTGGGAACTATAACTCTTGCTCCCCAAAGCACGTAGTCATTCAGAATACTCAATTCATATTTTCTAGATGTAAATGGTACAAACTCTGCTCCAATTAAATCCTTAGACCATCCTCTCTGCACCATCTCTGTCACTCTAGAGAGAACAAAATAATTTTGACTCCATGCTCTCACCTGTTCTGTTGAGGCCAGAGTTACATCAGCATTCACCAACATCAGATGACAATGGTATTGTCAACATCAGCAGACAACTTAATGAAGGACCTCAACGTGGTTGTTCATCTTGATGATCTCCTTGTGATGGGCAAAGATGAGTCTGAACATCTGAGGAACCTAGACAGTGTTCTGCAGTGACCACAAGACAATTGGCTGAGAGTGAAAAAGTCCAAGTGTGAGTTTGGCAGGACCCAAATTGAATATCTGGGCCGTGTGCTGGATGGTAAGGGGGTGTACCCAACTAAAGACAATGTGAGAGCTATACATGTTGCACCAGCTCCCAAATGTCAAAGAGCTATGAGCCTTCCTGTGGTTGGTGAACTACTATGGCCGATTTTTGTGCCACAACAGAGCACAGTGCTGGCACCTCTCTATAGACTCCTAAAAGACCAAACCACCTGAACCAACTGTTGACAAGTGACAAAGTGATCGGAGCAGTAATTCAGCACACAACGTCAAATGGAGAAGAACATCCAATAGCCTATGCTTCGAGAACTCTGTCCCCAGCAGAGAAGAAGTATTCATAGATAGAGAAAGAGGCATTGAGCCTAGTGTATGGCATAAAAAAGTTTCACCAATATCTGTGGGGATGGCAGTTCAATTTGATCACAGACCATAGATCACTATTGACATTGTTTGGAGAACACAAGTGACTTCCTACAATGACGGCAGTGCGTATCCAGCGGTGGGCCATCATACTGTCTGCGTATGATTACCACATAGTTTACCGCCAGTCAGAAAAGCATGGCAACACTGACGGGCTGTCACGCATGCTGCTGTCTGAGATAAACAATGCTGGAACAGAAGCGATGTCAGCCTACATGGATGCACTGATATGTGAGCACCTAGAGGGTGTGCCACTGAGTGCAAGACAGATCGCCAAAGCCACAAGGAACTTTCAAAGCTGTACAGGTACATCATGGAAGGATGGCCAAAAGAAATTCCTGATGAACTGAGAGTGTATCACAAAAACTCTCTGTGGAACAAGGGTGTGTTCTGTGGGGCACAAGAGTGATTACACCAGCAAAACTGAGAACGGCAGAGCTAAAAGAGATCCATAGCGGAAAAATGGCTGGAAGTGTACAAAATGACCCAAATAACTTCCACAGCAACCATCACAAGATTGAAGAGGTTGTTTGCATCATATGGATTGTTTGCTCTGGAGTTCCAGAGCAAATTGTCACAGACAACGCATCAACTTTTACATCAGATGAGTTCCAGCAGTTTGTAAGGAGAAATGGAATCCTACACACAACAGGTGCTCCGAGACACCCAGCCACAAATGGCTTAGCGGAGAGATATGTTGCAACATTTAAAAATGGCATAAAAAAGCAGACAAAGGAATATCTAAGCATAGACGACAAAGTTTCTCACTTTTTGCTGTGCTATCGCACAACTCCCAACAGCACAACTCGGGAGTCGCCTGCTGACTTGTTCTTGAAGAGACATGTGCATACTAGATTGGACTTCCTAAAACCAAGCATCAAAGAGATGGTGAGGAAGAAGCAGTATCAGCAGAAGGAAGAACATGACAAGCGTGCTGCTGAGAGACAGTTTGATACGGATGAACATGTTTATCTGCGCAATACAGCAGGAGAAACTCTAAGGTGGATTCCAGGAGTAGTAAAGCAGCAGACTGGACCGGTGTCATACAAGGTGCAAGGGGAAACATCTGACCAAGTGTACCGACGCCACGGAGACCAGCTGAAACCTCGCTACACTCCAGGGCCTCCAGATCAACGGGCTGATGAGGAAACATCTCAACTGCCAGAGCTGGTAGAGGATTGTTCTGGAGCAGAACCCTCAGCATTAGAACTGGTAAAACCACCTGAACCACCTGACCCACCTGACCAAATTCCAGTAACTTTGAGGTGCTCTCAACGTACCCCAAAGCTGCCACAGCTTTACCAGGACTGAGTATGGTGCTGAGAGGCTCTGAGAGACTGATTGCTGATTTTAGTTTATAACAGGTTCACAGTTGAAATAATTGAAGGAGTTACCAGCATTCAGTAAAGTTAATTGAGCCATGTGTATAAGGTTGATTTTCACAGTCATAATGATAATTGTCAATGCACTGTAGTAGTGTTCTTCCAGGTTTAAGTTACCTTTAAACTAAAGGGGGAGGTAATGTGGTTTATTGACGCTTTAGTTTGATCTGATAGGCTTACTGTATATTAGCCCTTGAATATACGTAGTATGGAACATGCCTGTTTAAGTGCTGTGTTAACGGTGTTGTTAGTAAAAGTCTAAAACGTGTGCAGCCATCTCGTTTATGGAAATATACCACAGCTTTCATTTCATTAAACAAGGACAGTAATGTTTTATGATCTGTTACAATAGTGAACTTTCATCCATACAGGTTGCCCTCCAAACATTACTGCCAGCCCCTCCTTGCCCAATTAATAGTCATTTATTTTTGCTGAACACAGTGTATGGGACATGAACCTTCCATCTTTCACTGCCATCTAACATCTTGTGTGACAACACTGCCCCTAACCCTAATGGTGAAGCATCACACGATAAAATCAAATCCTTCTGGGGATCATAGTGGACTAATACTTTCAATGGCTGATTGAATCATCTCTTTAGTTTGTTCAAATGCAGCATTTTGTTCAACTTCCTAACTGGAAGTTAGTCTCTTTCCACAATAGCTTATGCATAAGATGCAGTACTGTGGACAAATTTGGCAGGAACTTATTATAATAATTAAAAAGCCATAAATGGGCCTTAAATTCTGTAACACTGGAAGGAGTAGGTGCATTCTGAATAGCTTTTACTTTCTCACGTACTGGATGTAGACCCTCTGCATCAACTTTATGTCCTAAGTAAATACATGACCTCAGTTTCCATAAATGTATATTTACTTTGTTTCAGTCATAGCCCTGCCTTCTGCAGTCATTGTGCAGCAACTAGAGTCTGGAGGTGCTCCTGATCATTGCAGCCAGTTATCAAAATATCCTCCAGGAAAATCACTGCATGTGGAATGCCTTGGAGAACCCCTTACATTGTTCTCTGGAAAATCACAGGACATGAAGAGACTCCAAAAGGTAAAATGCAAAAAGTGAAAGGTCCCTTATGAGTGTTCACAGTCACATATCTTTTTGACTCCTCGTCTAAGGCAATCTGATGATAAGCATGACTCATGTCCAATTTTGTGAACTTTTTCCCTCCTGTAAGACTCGCAAACAGATTCTATTCATGGAATAGGGTATTGCTCTAGCTTGGACACTCTATTAACTGTCAGCTTGTAGTCACCACAAAGTCTCACAGAGTTAAAACAGGCACTATGGGTGCTGCCCATTCTGAATGTTTTACTGGTTTAATGATCTTCTCACTCAGCCTCCACTTTGGCCTTCATTGCACATGGCACTGGTCTGGGCTAAAAGAATCTTGGCACTGCTTCCTTATCTACATTTTGCCGGTGGGCCATTCAGTCAGCCTAACTCTTCTTTTAACAGCTCCTCATACTGTCTTAGTACAGCACGTAAGGTAACACTCCTGACCCCCTGAATTTGATTAATTGACCCCCAATCTATTCCTGATTCTTTTATCCAGCCCTGACCTAGCAAATTTGGTCCTGATCCTGGCACAACCACAGCTGGTAAGGTTTTCACTTTTACCTGAGCTGATCCTACCACTTGGCCTGTGTAGGTTTTCAATTTCAATGAACAGGGTTCTAATACAGGAACGTTATCTCTGTCCCATAACTTAGAATAATTACATCTATTCATTACAGTAACACCACAGCCTGTCAACTTCAAACTGGGTCTCTGAGTCATTAATAGACAATGTTATAGTCATAGGAGCTACTTTTGGGATCACAGTTTCTTCTAAACTATGTAAAGTGAACATCAATTCATCCATATCTGAGTCATGTTTTCATCTGCACTCACATGATGCATTCTTTGCACTTTTTCCTGCATCTCCCTCTTATAGACTCCTCCCCCTTTAACCCTTGCAGTTTCCCTAGTTGAACTCTGTACTCTATATACCTTCCTGATATGTCCTTTCTTACCATACTTATGAAAATGTTCATCAATAAACCTACTCTCATTTGCAAAATGCTGAAAATGACCACATCTGTAACATGCTCTGTTGTACACCCCACATTTCTTTTGACTACCTGCCTGCCATACTGACATTTTGTGCATCCTTGCTGAACTTGAGACCTCGATACACTTATCTTGCAAATCTCTCACATCTTTGTTAGCTGTCTCCATTGCTTGAGCCACTATGAGAGCCTTTTCAAAAGTTAATTCGGTTTCTGTCAATCATCTGCGTTGGATGCGATCACCGTTTACTCCACAGACCAACCTGTCTCTGAGCATTTCTGTTCATTTTTCTCCATAAAATGCAGTCTTGTACTAATTTCCTGAGCACTACCATGTAATCCAGTACTGTTTCACCAGCTTCTCTGGATCTGGAGTTGAATTTAAAAAATTGCACAATCTAACTTGGTTTTGCATTAGAGTGCTCTTTTAACACATTCACCAATTCATCAAATGGCTTTGCTCCCGGTTTTATTGGGCTCAAAAAAATTCTCAGGACTATATGTCTGACTTACCACTGAATTTAGCAATATGCCTTTTTGTCTATCTGTATTAATAATAAAATTTTCTTAATCTCAAAATACTCTTCCCAAGATTGTGACTGATTATCAAATGGTGCGATACTTGCTACAATGCTGCCATCTTCTTCTTTAAAAAACATGACTTGCTTTCACTGATGCCATCTCTGCACTGTCTACAGTTTTGAGTATTTCAAGAGAAGAGCTAACTTGGGAATTAACCTTACTTGCATTTGAACATCATATTTTCGGGCAAATTGGCATAATTTTTTTTACACAAATTATGTTAATTTCCATTGAAGTAAAGAATTGTGGGTTATGAGTGCCCACAAAAGATACACCTCAAGCATCCTCCGAATTCACGTGAAAGAAGGTCGCATTCGAAGGCTGTATTTGGAGTGTCCTACTCGCTTTTCTGAAACGAGACAGCCTTGATGACGCATCAAGGATGCAGCATTCTAAACGAAACACAGCTTATGACACAAGCCATCATGTTCCTATTATAATAGACACGTGTGCAACACTGTCATTAAAATGGTCCGCATATCAGAGCCATGGCAGACAAGTTTGAACTCATAATGTTAAAGTGCTCACCTGTTTCATTCTCCCTCTTTCCAAAACAGTTCCCTTTAACTTTTAACTGTCTTGTCTAATGATAAAAAGGCAAATATCAATAAAACGTCTCGGGTTACATGTGTAACCCTTGTTCCCTGAAAAAGGCGGAACGAGATGTTGCGCTGCTAAGCGCTAGGGGAACAGCTTTAGCTGTGAGCCGAGCTGAATAAATGTGTGGAACACGTCAATGAACATTGACCGGAATTTATAGCCTCGGCTGATGTAATCATTAGATGCACCTGAGGCCAGGCTATAAATGGATACGCCACCAGGTGTCGCCAGATACTTCTTTTGAAGAGCAGTCCTGGGACGCCCCAGTGCGGCAAAGCAGCGCAACATCTCGCTCCGCCTTTTTCAGGGAACAAGGGTTACACATGTAACCCGAGACGTTCCTTTACAAAAGGCTTCACTACGATGTTACGCTGCTAAGCGCTAGGGGAACGCAATACCCACGCCGCACGACTTGGGGCTGTCCGGACCCCTACGGTTGTGCAGTGTACTCACAAAACGCGAGAGGTCTCAGACATGAGCTTCAGATGTCGACTCAAGGGCATAAGAGCCTGGAGTAGCATAAACATCTAAACCATTCAATTTTGATGAATGTGTGCGGAGAGGACCAGCCTGCCGCATCACAAACTTGTTCAGGCATGAGCTGAGATGTCGACTCAAGGGCATAAGAGCCCGGAGTAGCAAAGCATCTAACCCATAAAGTTCGATGAATGTGTGCTAAGAGAACCCTGTCGCAACACAAACTTGTCATAAAACTGATGAATGTGAGCGGAGAGGACCAGCCTGCCGCATCACAAACCTGTTCAGGCATGAGCTGAGATGTCGACTCAAGGGCATAGGAGCCCGGAGTAGCAAAGCATCTAACCCATAAAGCTTGATGAATGTGAAGAGAACCCTGTCGCACCACAAACTTGTCATAAAAACTGATGAATGTGAGCGGAGAGGACCAGCCTGCCGCATCACAAACTTGTTCAGGTATGAGCTGAGATGTCGACTCAAGGGCATAAGAGCCCGGAGTGCAGAACATCCAAACTAAAAAGTCCAATGAATGTGTGCGGAGAGGACAACCTGCCGCATCACACACTTGTTTAGGCATGGGCTGAGATGCCGACTCAAGGGCATAAGAGCCCGGAGTAGCAAAGCATCTAGCCCATAAAGTTCGATGAATGTGTGCTAAGAGAACCCTATCGCAACACAAACTTGTCATAAAAACTGATGAATGTGAGCGGAGAGGACAAGCCTGCCGCATCACAAACTTGTTCAGGCATGAGCTGAGATGTCGACTCAAGGGCATAAGAGCCCGGAGTAGCAAAGCATCTAACCCATAAAGTTCGATGAATGTGTGCGAAGAGAACCCTATCGCACCACAAACCTGTCATAAAACTGATGAATGTGAGCGGAGAGGGCCAGCCTGCCGCATCACAAACTTGTTCAGGTATGAGCTGAGATGTCGACTCAAGGGCATAAGAGCCCGGAGTGCAGAACATCCAAACTAAAAAGGTGCAATGAATGTGTGCGGAGGGGACAACCTGCCGCATCACAAACTTGTTTAGGCATGGGCTGAGATGTCGACTCAAGGACATAAGAGTCCGGAGTAGCAAAGCATCTAACCCATAAAGTTCGATGAATGTGTGCTGAAGAGAACCCTATCGCAACACAAACTTGTCATAAAAACTGATGAATGTGAGCGGAGAGGACCAGCCTGCCGCATCACAAACTTGTCCAGACATGAGCTTGAGATGTCGACTCAAGGGCATAAGAGCCCGGAGTGGCAAAACATCCAAACTATAAAAATCCAATGAATGTGTGCGGAGAGGACAACCTGCCGCATCACAAACTTGCTGCAGAGGGAGACCTCTAGCCAAGGTTTTAGAGGAGGAGAGCCCTCTGGTAGAGTGCGCCCTGAAACCTACTGGCGAAGCTTGACCGCGCACCGTGAGGCCCGGCAATAATGAGGATGCCTCTTTGAGGGCACCCCGCCCACCAAGCCGTGGCAAACCGCAGTGGCCACATAGAACCTGGCAGTGGCGAGGCAAGTGCCCGCTGACAGTTCTTTCTACAGAAAATCCAGAACTGAAACAAACTGGCAGTTAGCTGGTTCTGTAATAAGAACTTTAGTAGAAGGAAACGCATGCAGGTGCATTTATGCTACTATGCTCAGCCCCTCCCAAGGGGAGGGGAGGGGGACTGGGCGACTCGGGAGAAGTAGAGGAGACATTGCGCTATCAACAGAGGCTAAGAGGTCCTCTTCTGCCCTGTAAAATCTACCCAGATCAGTTCCAAGTGGAGGGAGCCCTAGCACTTGAAATGGTCTCAATAACCTCAAGAGAAAACCCTGTGAACCTCATTTGGTACCCTTAGGGGCCAGACATGAAAGGTTTCACAACTCGGGCCGGGATGAAATATCGTCCCCTGTGCCTGAGACAGAAGGTCCCTCCTGTCCGGAATCGCCCAAGGCGAGCCGTCGAGGAGAGATATAATTTCTGAGAACCAAATCCTGTTCGGCCAGTGAGGCGCTATCAGTAAGAGGCAAGACCCTTGCTGGCGAACTCTGGCTAAGACTCCGGGAGCAGAGAAACCGGGGAAAAGCATACCGACACATTCTGGGCCATGTATGCGCCATCGCGCCCAGACCCAGGGGGCTGGGTGACTCAGAGAGAAGTAGAGGGACATTGCGCAGTCTCTTGAGAGGCTAAGAGGTCCACTTCTGCTCTGTAAAATCTCTCCCAAATTTGTTGTACTACCTCGGGTGGAGTTTCCACTGCCCCTCGGTATGTTCTGTCTGGACAGCAAATCTGCTCCCACATTTAGGCGTCCAGGGATGTAAATTGCCCTGAGTGACAGGAGCTTGCCCTGGGCCCAAAGGAGAATCCGACGTGTCAGAAATACAGCTGACAAGAACGTGGGTCTCCTTGATGATTTATGTAAGAGGCTACCGCTGTATTGTCCACCAGCACCAAGACATGGCAGCCTCAGGAGGAGGTATTTCAGGGCCAGAAATACAGCCATCAACCCGAGACAGTGACTGTGACAACCGAGCTGATGACCCTCCTATCCCCTTAAGCTGGATCAACCACTTAAGGCCGCTACCCGCCCGGTCAGGGAGGCGTCTGTCGTTAGCAGTCTGCGACAACAAGACGCACCTAGAGTGGGACCCAAGGCAGAAAACCGGGTCTGAACCACATAGAAAGGGAACGAAGCCTGAGGCGTGTAACCCTATTTAGCCCAGGGGTTTTGGCCCTTGGAAGAAATCCCCTGGCTTTTGGCCACAACAAAAACAGTCTCATGAGCAGAAGGTCCAGAGGGATCACCGTGGACGCGTTCAGCCCTGAGACCTGGAAATCGTTGATACTGATAACAGTGCAACCTAGCCTGACTTTGCTCAGGGTGATCTGAATGGACTCAATCCTAGCGGGAGACAGTTGTGCCCGCATAGTGATTGAACTCCATACTGATGCCCGATAGACAGTGTTCTGAGTAGGAGAGAGGACGCTTTTCTTGGCGTTGAGCCTCAACCCCAGAGAAACAGATGAGCTAAGACGATGTCCCTGTGCTGAACTGCCAGTTCCTGGAACTGCGCTAGGATCAGCCAGTCGCCTACGTAATTCAGAATGCAGATGCCCCGAGTCGCAAGGAGCCAGCGCTACATCATGCATTGTGAATGTGCGGGTAAAAAGGGCTAGGCTGGGTGAAAGAACCTGACCCTGGAAGACTTCGCCCCGGAAGTGAACCTCAGGAACTTTCCATGTTGTGGCAGAACTTCTAAATGAAGTATAGAAGTGCGTCATAAGATCGATGGTGACCAGCCAAACGAGTTGTAGGGCTTGAGACACGACCGCCTTGACAGGCATCATCTTGGACTTGAACACCCACGGGTAGTTCAAGCTTAAGATCTAAGCCAGACGCCACCCCTCACCCTCCATGGGAAACGGGAAGTATTTAGTGTAATAACCTAACTCTCTCTCTGGAAGGGGAACACATACCATGGCCCCTTTAACCAGGAGATTGAGAGTTTTTTTTTTTACAAAAAAGAAATCCGGCTTACGGTAGTGAGAACACGCCGTTGAAACACGGAAAAGCGGCGAGAGAATTAAATCCTGACGCCCTTATAAGACCCACAGAAAGGGATATATCCGGCAGAAGTTTCCACGCTGCCAGGATCTCTGAGATGGGTATTATATTTTAACACTTCCTGTTGAGGGTTGTCGGGTGTTTCAGCGCCCTGAATAAAATGCAGGAACAGCGAAAACACCCAACTTTGACGGAAGCCTCTGCAACCCGAAACACCAAGAGGTGGCGGGAATGGAGGGGCTTCGAGGGGTACCGGGAGGGGTGAAGTGAAGCACGCGCCCGGTCCCGAGGGAGCTACCCCTAATCTAGGCGCAAGACCGCCAGGGTCTTCTCTTACTAGAATTTATAGTCCTGAGGGCTGGCAAGGGTGGCGAGACTGTCCCCAATCCCTGGGAGGAGGAGCACGACTCGCCACGCTTTGCTTTTGAGCCTCCCTTCAGTCAGGACCGAGGTGGGTCTGAGGCTTGCTCGTCAAGCGCAGAACCCACACTCAGGTCGTCCAGGAGGTCAGCCTGGTATGCCTGAAAAACAGCATAGTGTGCAGAGCAGCACCAGCCTGACCTGCTGCTTGATAAGCCCTTCCCACTAAAGTGGAGGTTGTCCTATAAGGCTTTGAGGGGAGAGAGGGCTTCTAAGTGACGATGTCGAGCCCGGCGAGAGATAGCCCGCAGCGTCTCTTCGACCGGCGGCATCACTGAATACCCCCGTGCCTCAGCACCCACGTATAGTCGAATATAATGACGCCGAGGGTATGTGAACACGGGAAGAAAATATATATATATTTTTTATTTATTTTTTTTTAGGGGTTCTCCATGAGCTGAAAAAGCTCTTCAAGGAGGTTATCAAAGAAAGGGAAGGGACCCATGAGGCGTTCCCTTTCTTAGACTGGAAGATAAAATCTATCCCCTAATTGGAGCGTTTGGGGGTCTCTTTTTCGCGTGGTCAGTCCAATCTGGCAACAGCACGAGTAACAACATCGAGCAATTCCTCCGTAGATTTTTTATCGCGGACGGAAAGCTCGGAGGCGGAAGAGAATAGCGATCCACCTCATGATCCGAAGAAGCGCCGGAACGCGCCGAGATCATGTGAAGGACCAGCTGGGTTTGGGGAGAGAGTGAGAGAAAGGGATCAACCCGCCTCTTGCTCCTCAGCCAAATCCATGCACGCAGCCCCACGAACGATCTTTTCGTGAGTGCTGACTCCCGAAGCAAGCGAGGCGAAGCACGCCCTGCTGCAACGCGAGAGCAGCGTGCTCTACCCCCAAACAAACAGCAAAAACTGATGTGTGCCGTCTTCAGCTATAGAGCAAGAAGAGGGGAACACGCACCGCTTGCTTTCAGTCATTCTCTCTTTCTTTTTTTTTTTAGAAATATATATATATATATATATATATATATATATATATATATATATAATATTTTCTAAACAGAAGAGAAAAATAGAACAACGTTCACTGCACACTGCCTAACTGAATCTATCTCCTAACAGAGGAAAGAAAGTTTTGACAGGGTGTGTGAAACACACAGAAACAGAATCGCTCTGAAAAAAGAGTTTTGACGACACCTGGTGACGTATCCATTTATAGCCTGGCCTCAGGTGCATCTAATGATTACATCAGCCGAGGCTAAATTCCGGTCAATGTTCATTGACGTGTTCCACACATTTATTCAGCTCGGCTCACAGCTAAAGCTGTTCCCCTAGCGCTTAGCAGCGCAACATCGTAGTGAAGCCTTTTGTAAAGGGAACTAATATCATATACCGTCTGCAAATATGCACATACCTTGGTTAAACAGATGTAATAAACCAACCTCACAACTTGAGCAGATCCAGCATTCAGTGGAACACTCAGAAATCTTCCTCTGAAGCACGTATTCTAAAGGCCGAAAATACTTTATGCAAGTATGCAAATGCAGACGCAACCACTTGGCCAACACTTGGCCAACATGTGGTCCTGTTGTACATACATTACGTGCACTCTTGCATTGCTCCGCTCTTGCATTGCTCTGGCATATAAAAACCTCAGAACACAAGAGGGCAATAGATTTTTTAAGTGTGAACATGAAACCAGTGCTGCGTCCAAAACCAGTATTTTATAGATCCATGTCGAAAGCAGGAAAAGACTGCTTTGAAGGGAAGATAAAAATAAGGTGCTTTTCAAACTGTTTGGAGACCAGTTCGTTAGAGTTCCATTCATTCAAGTCAAGTCAAGTCAAGTCAAGTGGTTTTTATTGTCGTTTCAACCATATACAGTTAGTACAGTACACAGCAAAACGAGACAACGTTCCTCCAGGACCATGGTGCTACATAAAAACAACAAAGGACCAACATAGGACCACATGAGACTACACAACGAAATAATACCTATATAAACTACCTATATATACCTATATAAAGTGCACGTGCAAACATGTGCAAAAAGTACAGGACAGTACAACAAATTACTGACAATGAACAGGACAATAGACAGTGCAGCACCGACCAGTACTCAGTAGTGCAAAAAGATGACAGTTTCTAAAATGTAAACATAACATACTATGAGATAATGTTCTATGCACATAGCAGTTATTGAGGTAGCAGACAGTTATAAAGTGACAGTTATTAAAGTGCAACTCAGGACACGTGTGTGTCAAACCAGTCTCTGAGTATTGAGAAGTCTGATGGCTTGGGGAAGAAGTTGTTACACAGTCTGGCCGTGAGGGCCCGAATGCTTCGGTACCTCTTGCCAGACGGGAGGAGGGTAAAGAGTTTGTGTGAGGGGTGTGGGGGTCGTCCACAATGCTGGTTGCTTTATGGATACAGTGTTTTTTGTAAATGTCTTTGATGGAGGGAAGAGAGACCCCAATGATCTTCTCAGCTGTCCTCACTATCCTCTGCAGGGCTTTGCGGTCCGAAACGGTGCAAGTCCCAAACCAGGCAGTGATGCAGCTGCTCAGGATGCTCTCAACAGTCCCTCTATAGAATGTAGTGAGGATGGGGGTTGGGAGATGTGCTTTCCTCAGCCTTCGAAGAAAGTAGAGACGCTGCTGGGCTTTCTTGGTGATAGAGCTGGTGTTGAGGGACCAGGTGAGGTTCTCCGCCAGGTGAACACCAAGGAATTTGGTGCTCTTGACGATCTCCACAGAGGAGCCGTCGATGTTCAGCGGAGTGTGTTCACCTTGTGCTCTCCTAAAGTCAACAACCATCTCTTTTGTTTTGTCGACATTCAGGGACAGGTTGTTGGCTCTACACCAGTTCGTCAGCCGCTGCACCTCCTCTCTGTATGCTGACTCGTCGTTCTTGCCGATGAGACCCACCACGGTCGTGGTCATCGGCGAACTTGACGATGTGATTCGAGCTGTGCATTGCTGCACAGTCGTGAGTCAGCAGAGTGAACAGCAGTGGACTGAGCACACAGCCCTGGGGGCCCCAGTGCTCAGTGTGGTGGTGGTGGAGATGCTGTTCCCGATCCGGACTGACTGAGGTCTCCCAGTCAGGAAGTCCAGGATCCAGTTGCAGAGGGAGGTGTCCAGGCCCAGCAGGTTCAGCTTTCCAATCAGGTACTGGGGAATGATTGTGTTGAATGCTGAGCTGAAATCTATGAACAGCATTCGAACGTATGAGTCCTTATTGTCTAGGTGGGTGAGGGCCAGATGGAGGGTTGTGGTGATGGCATCGTCCGTTGAACGGTTTGAACGATACGCAAACTGCAGTGGGTCTAGTGAGGGGGGCAGCTGGGTCTTAATCTGCCTCATGACGAGCCTCTCGAAGCACTTCATGATGATGGGTGTAAGTGCGACGGGACGGTAGTCGTTGAGGCAGGACACTGAAGACTTCTTTGGTGTCAGTTAAGCTATTAACTGATTAGGCAGCAAGTCAGCTGCCCACATTTTTGGGATGCAGCCCAGATGTGGTAGATGATTCTATAGTTGAGCGGGTAGAGACACAGAGAAAAAACAAGATTGTTTAAATGAACTGGGGACAAAAAGTTGTGTATATTTTTTAAAAGATTAAACTCAAATTGCTGCCAGAGTCTGCCATGACAGTTGTTGATTGAAAGAAGAAATCCATTCTAGCACCCCTTCTGGCAACGCTGAGAATGCAGCGCATAGAGCCATGGCGCCTCAAGCTTGCATAGCAAGATGCGTCTGCATTCACGTACTTGTGTAGAGTATATGTGGGCCTTAACAGTCTCTCCTCAACAGTTCCCTGTACATTATCTAATGAGAAAAGGCAAATATCAATAAAATGTATATTATATACCACCTGCAAATATGCAGATATCTCGTTTAAAAAGATCTCATTCACGAACCTCACGAAAATCCAGCGTTTTCTACCCGTCGAGCGCTCATCTAATATCTTCCTGTGAAGTGCGTATTCCATCAGCCAGAATCAAAACTTCAGGATCAAAAGTTCCTCTCATTCACAGTCCATCTGTGAAAATCCAATTAGGTGATCCAGGCCTTTTAAACTGTCAGGAGATGGATCCGCAGGAGCGTGTGAGTGCAATTTCAAGGCTGCTTCCGAAACCAGGAAAATGCTGCCTCCGGAGGCTGTATACAAAGGTACGATGTAAGTAAGGTGTTTTTCAAACTGTTCGGAGACCAGTTTCCTTAAGAATTCCATTTATTCAACAGATGTCAGTTCAGCATTAACTGCTGAACACGGCAGCAAGGTAGCAATTCAGCTGCCTACATTTTATGACTTATTCACTATGCACTATTATGTACAATTGGTTTGATTCGATCTTTTTTGAGAGTCGATAAAGTTTTATAAGCATTTGTGCACATGAATTAACAATTTGCACTTGTGTCATTTTGGACTTACACTGTGTCATTTAAAATCAATAGTTTTCAGTTTTCAGGGCTGGACTGGGAAGAGAAATCGGCCCGGGATTTTACATGGCAACTGGCCCAATTGTTGAGTGTGTGTGGGGTCTTCGCTGTCCTTTTCTGCATATCGCTGCGCCGTTTTGTGGTCCATTCTGCATAACGCGGTGGCTCATTTTGGCTTATGAAAATACATTTTTGGCCCATTTGGCACGTTTCGCGTCTGTCCCACCGGAAAAATGCCCGGTATGCCAGATTACTAGTCCAGCCCTGCTTCAGCCTAAGAAATCAGTAGCCATATCTGCATTGATATGGGTCAGATCTCGAAACAAATTGTCTGACCTTAGTCAGAAAAGGACCATAAAAGGAAATGATACAAGTTAGAAAGCCTTATATGGTCAGTATAAAACTCCTGAAAGTTAAATTTGCATAAGAGCAACAGCATTTATAATCTGCATTAAGAAAGCAGAAAATAAGATAAAACTAATTAAGACAATTCTCATTTGCTAGAAAAGTTTTCAGTGGCTTAACTAATCATAGCCTAAAGCATTCAATGATGGTGCAAACCATTTAACCACAAATAGATTTTATAGTTTAAAAGGCACACTTGTTTTTCTCATTAAAAAAAGTTTTATTCCTAAAGACGTGAATTGCAATTTTACAATATATGTAGGAAATCATGACCACTCACATTAAAATAAAGACTCCAGTCATATGAATAACCTAATAAAATATGTTTGATTCTTCATGGAGAGGGTCCCCTCATGGGGGCAGCAATGTTAGAATCACATGACCAGCTGAATAGTACTCGCTTAATCTCAGTAACCATCCTGTTATTTGACACTTTCATTCACTGATTAAAGTAATCATGGCTGACTGTGAATACAATGGCATCTAAAACCTATTGATTTTATATGATGGTGCATACAAGCTGCTAGGTGTCAGTGTAAGTCCAAGATGACACAAAGACAAAAGTTACTGAGTGCAACTTTAAGGCGTAATAGAAAAATAGTTAATCAATGTGCACAAATGCTTATAAAACTTTATCGACTCTCAACTGTGCATGTACAATTAAAAACTGCTGTTACTTTTTAAAAGAGAGAATGGTATATTTATTGATATGTACTGAATTTTCAATGCATTTCTGGCAATCAAGCTCACTTTCAAAGCCCTGCAATATGCAAATTGTCGAAGACTAAGAGATTAGACACTTTAGTCTATTCTAGCTCTAATAGATGTCTTTACTCTCAATGACTTTGAATAATCATGCAACATTAATCTGTTATATAAGGTGTTGATGACTTCAATCTAATGTTTGCTCATTTAAAACTGTGCTGCATCACACACACCAAAACTAGAGGACTGACTTGGCCAATGTGTCGTCTATATTTCCCCACAGTTTCACTAAATTACAGGTTTGAACATTTCAAGAGGAGAGCTAATTCAAGACAGCAGATATACACACACCAGTGTTATTTTTATTTTATTTTTTTCCATCCTAAGGCATTGAGTACTTTCCACATAAAACGTGACACAACTGGATATCAAATGAAGATAGTAAAAAATAAGAATAAGAATAATTCAGTATCAAGACTCCCCATTAGGTGGCCTCATCGACTTGATTTACAGTAGGCTAGCGTCTAACAATCCAAATATATGTTATTTGACATATCTCCTTCTTAAAACACATTAAATTATATAATGTACTATATAGTGTATAGTGAGAATCCTAGTTAATGATTTATGAATTTACATTATAGTCTAGCTACTTTGAAGAGAAAGCAACAGATAATGAACATGATGGCAATAATTCGGCAGATTATCACATTTAATCGTGTAATTAATGACGTTACCTTGCCATTCAAAATAAATCATGAGGAAACTATTAATCGGAATAGTTCGTAGCCTAATAGCCTAGAATCGTAATAGTTTTTAGCACATCGCAAGTGCAGACTACACCAAGTTCAGGTTTTTTTCCTTCTTACATTTGTTTTCTTTTTCAGCATCGATTCTAAGACTGAACGACTCACTGCTGGTGTCATTTCTCGCGAAGCCCCTCATCTCTATTTGAGGTTTGTCATGTCACCTGGTGTGGATCTCTTCAAACTAGCCCCGCGCGCGCAGCCTGCAAACGATGCGCATTCGTCGCGTGGAGTTCATGCTGCGATCGTATTTATCAACACCCGTGCATCCTGATGGAATAACTCCGTATAACCGACAAGCGGAAGAAGATTCATTTACGTGCAAATAACCCGAGGAGGGCACTAGACAAAACTGCATTTGGATTGATTCATAAAGTTTTCCTTAGTTCTTTTAATTAATACTTTCGCGGTTTTTCCATGGGACGGGATGGCACAAAGCGCCAATTGAGCAATATTTTGTAGTGCTAATAGTATCTAGTATTTTTAGTAGAAGCAGTTAGTAGTATCTAACATTTGTTAGGTGATGTCAACAACTGTTTATTTACAGTGTTCACAGCGAGCATGCCTCAAAGTGGTAGAAAACCTCTTTGTTATAGCAGTTCCGTGTATTTATTCTCTTAATATTAGATTTGTCCCTTGTTTGTAAGACAAAAATGCTGAACCAGGTTTAGGGGCGCTTGAATCCACGACACTCTTATTGCATAAGGACACCACCCGAAATTGTAAGGGAACGCTAATTGGGTGAGTAAAATCTGTAGTTATGCAAAGGAAACCATTGACCTTATTTGTATTGTTGTGGTGGATGCCAGGATCGCTAACAATGACATCATGACTATTTTTATGTTTCCTTGATAGTATTATGTCTCAAACCTCGACTGGTAGCCAGTGTAACTGAACTGAACTAAAGGACATTGGTCCTTTATAAAACATGAATTGAGGGTATTTTGTTTTGCAATTGAACCACTAACTGGAAGCATGAAACCATGATCTACAGAGGTACCTGTGGTAAGAAGAAACCATGATCTGCATGACCTGAGTTCTGACGGACTCTAGATTCACTAGATGGGGTGTTCAACCAGTGACATAAACACCTCCATAGCATTTTTCTTTCTTAGTGGACATCCATTTCTCATGATGCTCATTTGACCCACAAAATGGCAGTAGTGAATTTCAACTTGACAACTGTAATTGACAGTGGTTTGATAGAAAGTGACCAATCAACACAAGTTCTCACCGGTTGCTTTCTTTCCGTCCTAATTCTGTCCACTTTACTGGGGAACACGTTGGTTTGTGCAGCTGTCACGAAGTTCCGCCACCTGCGCTCGAAAGTCACCAACTTTTTTGTCATCTCGCTGGCAGTGTCAGACCTGCTAGTAGCCATTCTGGTCATGCCCTGGAAGGCTGTGACAGAGGTAGCTGGCTTCTGGCCCTTTGGCTCATTCTGTGACATTTGGGTAGCTTTTGACATCATGTGCTCCACAGCTTCCATCCTGAACCTCTGCATTATCAGCGTGGACCGATACTGGGCCATTTCCAGCCCGTTTCGCTATGAGAGAAAAATGACTCCCAGGGTGGCCTTTGTGATGATTAGTGTGGCTTGGACACTGTCTGTGCTCATCTCCTTCATTCCAGTGCAGCTGAAATGGCACAAGGCTCAGCCAATGAGCTTCCCAGAGGTCAACACTTCACATGGCACCCTGCTGATGGATAACTGTGACTCTAGCCTCAACAGAACATATGCCATTTCCTCCTCTCTCATCAGCTTCTACATTCCCGTTGCCATCATGATTGTGACATACACTCAGATTTACAGAATTGCCCACAAACAGATCAGAAGGATCTCAGCTCTGGAAAGGGCAGGAGAGAGTGCAAAGATTCGCCATAACAGCATGGGCAGCTGCTCCAATGTGGATTCTTATAGCTCCTTCAAACTGTCATTCAAAAGGGAAACCAAAGTTCTAAAAACTCTGTCTGTTATAATGGGGGTATTTGTTTGCTGCTGGTTGCCCTTTTTTATCCTGAACTGCATGGTGCCATTTTGTAAGCACAGTCTGGCCAGTGGTGACACCCATCTCACCTGCATCAGTCCAAAAACATTTGATGTTTTTGTCTGGTTTGGATGGGCAAATTCTTCTCTTAATCCGATCATATATGCATTTAATGCTGACTTTCGCAGAGCTTTTGCTATCCTACTAGGGTGCCAAAGACTCTGCCCAGGAAGCAATAACATGGAGACACCTAGCCTAAACAAAAAATGAAAAACTTTGTACTTCTCTACGTTAGATAAAACCTAAGCCTTAGGGAACCCTCAATGTGTGGACAAACTGGCTACAGTACGTGAGCCTGTGTCACACCAATCCTTTGCCAAGGAAGGCTAGTGGAAATCGAGAGGAAAAAGATTTGGAATTAAAGTCTCTGGAAAGAAAGCCCTCCTGCTGTGCTGGAGAGCAAGGACAGCTGCTCTGATGTTCCTAAAGCAAGGCTAATCTCAAAAAATGCTACGGTATACTTCCCCAAAGAATGACGCAATGGTGACATGCATGTTCCCAGCGGCCTGCAGGCTTTATTGAAGCCACAAGTGACTTGCAAAAATTAGACAAGCAATTATTTTATGTAATTTTTTATTTTATGTGATGCAAAGAATGATTATTTAAAGGGGTCATGACATGAGAAACCAAATTTGCCTTGATCTTTTGGTATATAAGAGGTCTTTGTATCATTAAAACGTCCTGCAAGTTTAATATTTTAAGACGTCCTCCCCATTCTAAACGAATCATTTATTTAATCAAGCTCAAAATACAGCTCGTTCTGGATTCATGGTTAGAAGTGACGTGACGGTTAGAAGTGACGCACCAGCGTTTGCATATGACCGCCTCCAGCACAAGATAACTACGCTTTAAGCGCAAGACAACTACGCTCATTTCAGTATCGCCGTCGCCTCACAAGTGTTCGGTCGATGGACAGCGAGCTCTGACAGAGACTACTTGTGCACAGGAAAATTACGATGCCACACAGATGTGCTGTTCCTGGCTGTGGTCAAACAAAGCCTCTGAATAAGCTGCCGAAAGATCCAGACGTCAGGGAAAAATGGATGCAGTTTATTTTTTGCGGACGTCCCAGTCACGGTAGTGTTAACTTAAGCGTTTGTTCTGTACATTTTAAGGATGACTGTTTTGAGAACAAATCTCAATATGATGCTGGCTTTGCCAGAAAACTGTTGCTCAAAGATAAGTCCGTGCCGACTATTCTGGGAACAACGACGACGCAAACTGTAAGTAATCTATTTTAAACTTTAAACTACTTTTTAAAGCGCAATTTCATTCATTATGAATAATCACAGTGTTTTTACTTAGTTTACTTGCATATTGTTCTGGCTGGGGGCGTCAATAATTGATACATAGGCACTGACGTTAGCCAATCATAACAGTGGGCGTTAACACTGAAGTCTTAAATGGAAAACGCCCCCAAAACAGACTGTTTGAATCAGAGGATGAGAAACAGGGTGGGAAAAGGTCATAAATCACTAGATTTTAAAAGTTTTTCTTAAAAAAAAATATATTAATACTATAATTGCACCTAAGGGAACATAATAATACAATAAAAAAACCCATGTCATGACCCCTTTAATATACAGATGTTTGAAGAAACTGTAAAATAATGATGTATGTGAAGTTGATCTTCTGGGCAAACTTGCAATAGAATGGAACAAATGTTGTCTGTAAGTGACAGAGTGGAGAATGTGTTCTTATAGGAATATTCCAGGTTTAATACAATTTAAGCTCAATCAACAGCATTTGTGCCATAATGTTGATTATCAGAAAAAATTATTCAGATCATTTCTTAAAAAATAAAAAGCAATTTCAATAGAAGTAAATTGGGCAATTTTCTGAAGGGTTTAAAGGCAGAAATATGAAGCTTATCATTTCACTAAAGCACTTATTAAATATTCTGTTAAAACTGTATTATATGAGCTGTAAAGTTGTTTAAATCTACATTTAGGGTTTACGGTATTACATTGTTGTAAAATTGAATATAACTTTACACAGAAAAAGTATGCGATTTAATCACACTAAAATCATGTTAACACACATATTTGTTACGTCTTGTGGCTATTCTTTTGTAACAGTGAGTATTTTACCATTTACGGATTGGCACCATTCACTTCCATTGTAAGCACCTCACTGGAACACAGATTTTCACTTTTTTTTTAAAGAAAAGGAGGGACAAGTCAAAATTACTTAACATTATGCCACAAATGTTGTCGATTGATGTCGACTTGTACTGAACCCTGAATATTCCTTTTATGTATTCTAATTCCATCAATATTTTAAATATTACTGAATTATGGACAATTTCAGCCATTTTCAGTAAAATTCAGTGTAATCAGAATCTAGTACACCACTGTTTAAAATACATCTATCCTCATCTTCTCCACTTGCATTACATTTCCTTTACACCTTGCCTTATTCATGAGACTTTGCTATTTATTATTTTTTTCCCAAAACAGGAGGGCAGATGGCCAATCATGAGATGGCCATTCCATTATTGCCATAGTGAACATGCATATTGTTCTCTGGTACTTATTCTCTTCAAAGCCTCTGATCCATTATTAAACTGTGAAAGCTAAACACCAAGACCAAGAGAACAGATGGTCATAGAATAAAAATGCAGATGTGGCAGTGAGCAATGAAGTCTCAGTTACAGTTAACGAGTAATAGATCTGTTGTTGTTGAGATTGTAATTATGTTCTAAATCAGGCTGTTCAAAATAACACTGGATTGTTACTGTGTTAGTGGATGTGATGCAATGTGGTAATGTGGAAAATTATACATTGCGCACAAGTGCAACATGGATGAGAACAGCAGAAAGTCTGCAGCAAATTGAATGTAATTAATTTTGACGAGTCTGTAAAGTCTAATTATGTTATGATCAGTTTATGGTATTTCTTTGGTGGAGAATTGTCATGATTTCACAACACTACTTGGTGCAGTTATTTGTATTTACACAGTACATACTGTTGTGGTGTTTAGAAAGACTGAATCTGTGGTCTACCAATTCAAAGTTGAAGTAGAATTCATAATCATATCATAATCATATTTAAAGCTGAAGTGTGTAATTTTTTCTAAGTCAAAATGCTATACCAGCTTAATACGCAGACCACTATAAACAAGTCATTAGCCCAAAAAGCGTGAACAGGCTCTGTGGTTCAACATTGGTTCAACCAATGGTGCAAGTTTGGGGTGGGACTGTCTGTTTGACCAACCAATGGAAGATGGGACGAGTGTCCAGAAACCTGTTTGAAAACAATCATTATTTTTGCAATTCCATTTGGTGATTCAAGTGGCACAGAAATTACACACTTCTCCTTTAACTAAAAATGTACATCTTATAAGAAAGTGAATATGTGCAAACATCAGGATGCAAAGTGTTAAAGTTCATACTATTGGCTTTTAGTAAATTAAAATGTGTGTTCATTTTCTCCTTGTGATAATTGCATGAGTTTGGCTCTCAGCTTCAACCTACAGAAAGCGGGATTTCTCTATCAATGTCAGAGCTTTCTGTCTTGACAATTCATACAAATATCTCTGGATTCATAATTCCCCGGGACTCATGCACATATTCTTCTGCTGATAAAACTTGAATAGGAAACAATAACGGGCAGGAGGAATTACCTCTCAACCTCTTAAAGCTGTATTTGTTACCGTCAAGCTGTCTTGACACAGTACAAAGTTGGCATAAAAGAGATAATAAGCTCAAGCCCGGCTCAGAGCAACTGGGGAGTCAAATTGTTTTTGTTTGCCAGCCTCTATGAATGTGTAAGAGATAACCTCTCTCAGCAGGGCCCACAAAGCTGACATTATCACTCAGTGTCACACAGCCTCAAATTCCAAATTCTCAGATGAGACACAATAGGAAGCATATTGGATGAGTTATTAAAAAGGAGACGCTGTGCTTAAGATCCAGAAACAGCAGTGTATTAGTCATCACTGTCATTTGATGCAATACTCTATGTTGTGCTTGGTCCATGTCAGCAGACAGGAAACAGTGGGGACACTGTGTAATTAGTCTAATGAAGAGCATCAATACATGCATGTGCATATGTAATGGAAAGATACCAGTGGAAATTAGATTTACAAACCATCTCAAAATAATATCAGATGTCAAACTACCAAAGCAAACTTTGTTTCTCTTCTACAACAATGTTTAGATAAACTGTGGCCCCAAAACGTACTTGGACACATGGGCAACATTAAAAAATGTATGAATGTCATTGCATTGTGAACAAAATATAAAATCAAGTGGTATATGCAAACAAAAATTTCCATAACTTTTGTCAGAACTAATTTCACTTTTCTCCAATTTTTTTACACTTGTAACCAAGTTGTCCCAATTGCATTTAATGGGATGTATGAAGTCAGTTCTCCAGTTCACATGGGTGTCCTAGCAGAGTAACCACAGGTGTAGTTCCTTAGATTGGCTATGGATATGTTTCACTAATGGGTGACAACCAGAAGACGTCTAAATACTTTTTGTCTTAATTTTGAACAGTATAAATGTTGTTTTAGAATTTAAATCTAACAAAATTATTTTTGAAAATTGTTTTGCTATCTTTAAAATAAAAGCCATTTTGTTTGATATTTTGTTATCTAATGTCATGGGATTCATACATTTTTAATTGTGGCTTAAGTGACCAAATACTCATTTTGGACACTGAAGTAGTCTTAAAAGGGATAGTTCACCCAAAATCACTCAACCTCTTGTCATCCCAGATGTGTTTGACTTTGCAATATGATAGATGTGGGTGAGAAACTGCTCAATATTTAAGTCCTTTTTAATATAAATCACCACTTTCACATTCTTGTGAAATTCACATTCATTCACATTTTTAAGTGAAAGTGGAGATTCATTGTAAAAAAGGTTTTAAATATTAATCTATTTCTCACCCACACCTATCATATTGCTTCTAAGATGTGGATTTAACCACTGGAGCTGTATAGATTACTTGTATGTGGACTTGTGAGTGAGTTTTGCAGCTTCAAAGATCTGGTTACCATTCACTTGGATTGTAAGGACCAATAGAGCTGAAATATTCTTCTAAAAATCTTGGTTTGTTTTCTGCTAAATAAAGAAAGGTGGCATGAGGTTGCTCAAACGATGATAGAATTTTCATTTTTGGGTGAGATATCCCTTTAGAAGTAGTTGGCTAATAGTGACCACAGAGAGACAGGAAGGGGCCCCTTTAAGAAAGACTTGCATAACCGGTCAATTACAGCAATTTTACAACAATGTCAGTTTTGGGCAAAATGCAGCAGAGCCATATCTGTGCTTCACTATGCCATCGGGGACTGCCCCAGAGCTGGCATGTACCATAAAAAAAAATTGAAGAAATTAGAATGTCCACATTCTCTGCTGCATGCAAAGCCCAGGCATGAATGTAAAATGATGGAAGTTCAATCAACCCTTTTAGATTAATTCTTTTTCCTTCTCATTTAAAATGTATAGGCTAAATCTCAACTGAAATTGAAATGTATTTCCAGAACTAATGCATTTCTAATAGTTTGCATACATTTGCTGTGACAGATTAATAAGTAAAGGGTCAGGAACTGCGAGGGATACAGTGGTTATGCATCAACAGATCCTCATGTCGACTGACAACGCTGCACGTTCTATGTCATAGGGTACAGTGACTGCTGTACATTCTGATGTCTTAATGTTACTGCATGGGTGAGCAATGTCTTTCTTTTTGCATAGCCATTTAACTTGTTTGTGATGCTGTCACTCAACCTTCAGAGACTTCCCACAGCTTTTTTACTGTACATGAGCTAGGGCTGCACAATTATGACAAAAATCATATTTGACTATAATTTCCCTTGATATTTTAATTGTGATTAATTTCAATTAATACAATTTACAATAAAATACTAATTTTAGGTGGATTAACTGCATGCCATATTCTTTATGTAGGCTTCACATTCAAAACTACATGAGAACTCTGTTCTTGAATTACTTCAGAGATGTTTTATACAACAGTAAATCAAGACTAGCAGCCTAAATGGTCAACTCAGATTGGCCCTCTCAGAAGCATGAACAACAAAGTTTTTATTCAAGTTTTGAATACATTAAACAAATACACAGAAGCGAGCAATTGACTTACTCTCTGTGCTTGGTTACAATGCTCAGCCGCTGCAAAAACACAAATTAATGAGTGAATTAAATAGAAATATTTTACACATCAAGGGTAGACCTACATAGATTGCTATAATTGACACTTTTCATGATTAGTTCATTCTGGCAGCTGCAATTGTAATCTCAATTGTAAAATGTAATATTTATTAGATTTAAGGAATAAAAACATCTCTGTAGAACCATACAATGCAAGTGAATGGTGATCAGAACTTTGAAGCTCCATAAATCATATAAAGGCAGCATTAAAGTAATCCATATTGATCCAGTGGTTAAATATGTGTCTTCAGAAGTGATATGATAGATAGGTGTGAGTGAGAAACAGATCACTTTTAAGACCTTTTTTTACTATAAATTCTCCTCTCTGCCCAGTAGGTGGCGATATGCATGAAGAATGCGAATCACCAAAAAAGAAGAAGTCTTAGGAGAGAAGAGAGTGAAAGTGAACATTTATAGTAAAAAATACTTAAATATTTATCTGTTTCGCACCCACACCTATCATATCTCTTCTGAACAAATGAATTTAACCACTGGAGTCATATGGATTATTTTTATGCTGCCTTTATTTGCTTTTTGGAGCTTCAAAGTTCTGGTCATAACTTACTTGAATTGAATGTACTAATAGTGCAAGGACATTTTTCTAAAAATCTTTGTATGTGTTCAGTAGAAGAAAGTCATACACATTGGGAAAGTATGAGGGTGAGTAAATGGTGAGAGAGAATTACATTTTTTAGGTAAACTATCCCTTTAATTGTGAAGCTCTATAAGGAGTGTTGAATTTGTAAGTCGGAAAAAGGGATCTACCAGCAGCTGGCATTACCCAGCATTTTTTCAGCATAAAGATGTGTGGGTGCAGCATTTTGAGAGCAGTAACGAATTGTACCACTAAAATAAATCTCAGCAGCCATCAACCAATCTACTCTATTAATCCATTCTAATCCCTGCAGTCCAATCACATGTCAGGCCCAAATGCTGCACCTACTTTGCCAAAAGAAGACCGTTAGGGATGGGGCTTTGTAGCGATGATCATTCCTCTCCAAAATAAAAACATGTTTGAGTTGCGTTTGCAGGATTATGCAAAATCGATTGACAAAAGACAACAGATGTATAAACTGTTGTGACAATGATTGAAAAAGGGCCAGTGAGCCTAGAAAAACACTCAGCTTCAGGGTACACATGTTGTCACAGATCTGATTGTATTACATGGCTTAAGAGTAACAGCTATCTTTCCCCATAATGGTGGGGAATTTGATTTATCATCATTTTAATTTCATTCACTGATTCGTTCATGACCATTATAATATGTACTCCAGTAGGTGGCGACAAATGAGGGTTTTTTTATGTCACAAGTGAGTAAGTCCCTTGTTAACTCAACTAATTAGTTAAAGAAATAGAATCGTTCAATGGAAGTGAATGAAAACGATTTGTTCACATAAAAGATTCACCACTAGTTTAAAACAGAGTATTGAAAGCAGTATAGAGATGGTCAGTTGTGTGTTAATTGTTGCTCGGCCAATGAAAATAATTCCAAAAGAAGCCAAAGAGGAATCAACCGTTTTATGTTGCCAAGCATTTACATAGACCGACAGCTTTTCAGAAATGTCATGAACACAGACAAGCATAGTGAAACAAACAACGAAACATCCCATTTCTGTTACATGAAAAATCAGGACTCTTGAAACGCTGCTAAAATAATCAATTTAGAAACCAAAACTAATAGCACATTTCTTAAATTAATTAACAGCATCCTTTGTTGAGCAGTGACCAATATGATACAGTTTCTGCCAGCAACATGAATGTAATGTAGATTAGAGGCTGATTGTTTGGCCTTTCAAAAATAGGAATCGTGTTCCATCGAAGGACAGAGTCAGGGGAAGCTGTGTCATGTTTGAATGGATGCAATGCTAATGCATTGCCCTGCAGGCCTGTTTTTGAAGTGAGGCCTGTCCGATCTGACTAATCTCATCACATCACTGCCATTCGCAGACAGATGCCCTCTATCAACAAAACAGGACACTCGGCTCGCACTGAGAGGATGAGAAACTGAAGAACTTCATTTGTTTTCTTAGCATTCCCTCCTGAAAAACATGAATGCCTTGGCAAGTAATTGAAACTGAAGGTGCTAATTCCCAGATCGTAAAAGTCAACATTACCTCTTGTGCCGTTTGGATGGCATTCAAACGAGAGGAGCACAATCAAGCATATCTGAGATACCTTTCTGCCAACATTTAGATTTCCAACAAGGGCATCCAGCTCTCAAATGATGCTGAAGCACTTTCGTTGCATCAAGCTCACCTTAGGGGACACCTGAAATACTGCTGCATGAGTCACATACACCACAAGACTGATTCAAATAACAAAGGAGCACAAGAAAGCTGAAAACCATGGCAACTCAAGAAAAGATTTTACATGGTTATAGAGTTAAACGATCCCGAAGGACAATAATATTAGCCACAGAAACAAGCTGTGCAAATATTTCAGCATCCAAAATCCAGACTTGAATAATATTGCACTGGTGCCCTTGTGTAAGTACCTCTCTACAAAACCCAGATTCACAATTGAAGCAGCAAATAGCAGGCTAAATATGGCCCTGTTGGAAAAATGCTTGTGTCAGATGGGTTCCTGGGAGCAAGCCGACCCCCTCTGAATTGTCAAATAAACCGCAGCTGGGTAGGGTCCAAGTTGCACTTTGCATCCTGAATATTTCATATGCAATGTATTTCAGAAAATATGGCTGCAATGACATCATGAACAAGAGCTTTTTAATCTCTCAGTTTGGCAAACAACAATTTGCCCTGAATGCCATGCCAGGGTTATTTGAGTAAACCTAGTCAATAAAAATGCACTATTAACACACTGAATGCATTTGTGACCTTCTCGGAAGTGATGTTGAATGTATGCTGTGGTACAGAATAATGAATGCAGGACTTTTTGTATTGTGCTGAGAAGCATTTTAAGAATTTGCAGAATGGAATATTGCAAAAACAAAGTTTTAGGTTAAAATGTGTATGAATCAGGAAAATTATATATATTTACAGTAGATGTTCACCATTTCAACCAAATTTTCATTTTCAAGACAGTCATGAAGTGTTACAAACGAAGATTTAAAAGTGAATTTATTCTATAGTCATATGCGGTCTTAAACTAGATGTATTATACTGTAATTGTACAAGGATTAGTGTGCGTTCAGTGTTCAGCGTTTAGTGCCACGATTCTTAAATTGACACGCCCTCAACTCAGAAAGTCTGGGCTTAAAGTAAATCCAGAGTTTCCCACTTGCAATTATAAATTTGTAGTGGCGTTCATGGGCACTTTACTCGTAAATATGATAATTCCAACATGACTTGAACCAAGGGTGTAGATTTGGCTTGAACATTGAAGCGTGAAGCATTTACCCATGTTTCCACTGATCATGGTATAAATAATTGGGGGGGGGGGCTTGCTTGTTTTGATTATACCCCCCAGAATCTATTCTTCTGATTTGAATGCAGCATTAGAAACATGGTTTAAAAGAGTTAAAGATGAAGTACAGCATGTCACACAATGTCAACTGACATTTGATGATTATTTGGAGCATTTAAGTACACTTAAATTTTAATTGGCAATAACAATGTTATTTCAAATTAACACTAACCTAAATCTTATCATCTACTCTGTTCTGACATTATTTACAGAGGCCTAACCTTATTTTAAAGAGCTGTTGAAGCCATTAGGACTTTGTAACATTGATGAAGTGTTCTGCAAACTACTGCTTCCAACAAAAGTCTTTTCATTTCTGATTGTGGTCCTCAGAGACACTTTGGAACCATTTTGCAAGCTAAGAAATGGCATTTTTGAGAAAGCCCATGCTTGAGAAAAAGGATGGGGAGTTGCTGTATCTTAACATGGCACATTTGCCCTACAGTTCAATGTATCCACAACATCTTCCAGAAAAAGATAGTGGAAAAAAATCTCTAAATAGAAAACTGAAAATGGCTTCATGAATTCCCCCCACACCAATGCGAGAGAAAAGGAACTTTATAGGACATACAATTTAACCCTTATGCACTGTTCATCATGATCTCACTGTAACAGGGTGGAGGGCGGGGCCGGGTCGTGATTCTACACAGATCTCTCCCTTATCAGGCTAATCAAGCCTCTGAGAGGGATAAAGGCAGATGGCGGTGCGTCAGAGAGAGAGCGTTTACGGGCAGCTGTATTTTTTATTTATATTGTCAAGCTGGTCCTCGCCTCCTCCTCCTGTCCCTTGTTCCCTTTACAAACACGTTCCAGTTGTTCCGGGTCAAAAGTGACACAATAAACATGTTATTCTTTTAATTGTTATGAAAGAAATATAACAACTTTAAATTAAATAATGTAAAAGCACTGAAGTTCTGCATTTTGGTTTTATTTGTATTTATTTTTTATTTAAAAAATATATAAACCAGATGAAATTACAAGTTTAAAGACTAGATGGCTGCAGAGAGCAACATATTCATCCCTGGTTGAAGAGAAGATGATTTGTAGATTTTGTCACAAATTCTGCATTTAGATTTAAACAATTTCAAAGACTACTTTGGTCACAGTTCAGCATTTTGTTTGATTTTTTTTTAGGTTTTTTTCAGTTTATGCATACCTGACATGAATAGAGTATTAGTATTAAACAAGTTTTAAACTAATTCAACTAATTTATGTGTGTGTGTGTGTGTGTGTGTGTGTGTGTGTGTGTGTGTGTGTGTGTGTGTGTGTGTGTGCGTGTTTTTGTGATTTACGAGGACAATTTTGTAAGTTACAAATTAGTAATTACAAGGGTATTATGCTATAAATGTGATTTATGAGGACATTTCTAGTGTCCCCATAATTCAAATCGCTTAAAAATCATACTAAACAGTGTTTTATTGAAAATGTAAAAATGCAGAAGGTTTTCTGTGAGGGTTAGGTTTAGGGGTTATGTTAGGTTTAGAGGATAGAATCTATAGTTTGTACAGTATAAAAGTCATTATGTCTATGGAAAGTCCTCATAATGATAGGTAGACCAACGTGTGTGTGTGTGTGTGTGTGTGTGTGTGTGTGTGTGTGTGTATATGTTTTATGGTCTCACCAATTCATTTTGGTGTGTGTGTGTGTGTTCGTGTTAATTAATGTTGACAAATTAAAAAAATTATTCCGTTTTATAATCTGACCAGTTCAGTTTTTATTGTGTGTTGCACTCTTGATGTTTGGTAGTCTCACTGCATTTCTGTGTGTGTTTTTTTCTGCATTGTGGCTGTTTCTTAGATTTTTTATAATAAATAATGGGAACAAATCTGCAATTTTTTGCATTTCACATTCATTTCCTATGTCACTTTTGACCGGGAACAGTACAAGTGTAACTCTTTTTTCTACCACTTTGACTGATTGAATCAACTCCAATTTCTTTGTGTGTGTTCAGATATCAAATGGATGAAAAGTAACCAAGTCTCGTACACATCAGATAAAGGTATAACTAAATTTCCCTTATGACTCAGTACACTTGACATTGCGTTTATTAACGCATATGGGGAGTGCTTTCATACACGACCTCTTTGAAACCTCTCTACAATAACAGTGATATTCTAATATTGGCTATGGTGTTTTAGCCCCACCTCTTTTGGTGCGAAACTGACCGCAATAAAAACAGGTGCACAGACACCATTTCCTCAGAATTTCTTCCTTCAAGACAGCAATCATCTCTCGTCTCAAAGCCCTCTACCTTTTGCTGTCGATACACACGAGTCAGTGGACGGAATCTTCACGGCAGCGAGAAGGATCTCCGCTCCCCTGCAGTGCACTGGCAAACATCTCTATGCCTCGCCGCTTGACGCTTTGCTGGTGAACGGGCCTTAGCATCCTGATTCTCCACAGAGTGTCGGCAGGTGTAGAGTATCCTTTTAAATGCAATTGTAATTGTGTGATGTAAATGATATAAATATATCTAAAAGAGCCACTTACATGTTCGTGTCTTTTTCAAGATGTCGTTCCGTAAGTGTTCGTTGTGCAAGAGACACATCCCACCATCAGACAAGCATGAGAGCTGCGTTTTCTGTCTGGGCTGCGCCCATGCAGTCAGCTGTCATGGAGACAGACTGTCGTCACTGTGAGGACATTGTGACTGAGGAATGATTCAGCCTCTCATGCTTTCCCACCCACCTCTTCTGCACCTGGTCGAACAGGATGAATTTGAGGTGGATCTTGTGCCGGCACACGCCCCACAAGCCCCTCAATCTCCACGAAGTGCATGTTTCCCAATATGCTATGTGCGAGACGAGCTCCGGCCCTCTGAAGGAGCGTGCGGCCTCTTCTCATTTGGTGGATCTAACACTGGGGATGATAAGGATGATAATATCAATGTCATGTCTCTCACCGCATCAGGCGAATGGTCAGTGGATGATGTTACCGCCGTTCCCCCCAGCGAGGGCAAGGACCGTGTATGCACCACTGACAGGGAGATGCTTCCCATCCTTGCAAGGGCGGTCGAAGAACTGAACCTCGAGTGGTCTCCCCCAGAGGAACCTGGGCAGTCTCGCCTTGATGAGTGGTTCTTGCAGTCTGGACACAGTCAAGCGGCCATGTCCAGAAGTGCATAGCAAACTATCTAAGTCCTGGCACGCGCCATTCTCAGTGTGCATGTGTAGTGACGCCATTCTCACAAACGTGGACCACAGGGAAAAGAATGTCTATCCCTAACCACCCCCTGCGGAGGAGGTGGTAGAGGCACATCTCTGCCCTACGAGTAGCAGGGCATGGAAATCACGCCCTATAAATCCTTCTAAGCCATGTAGACAGACGGCCACACTGGCAGAAAAAGCCTACTTGGCGGCAGGACAAGCTGGATCTGCACCCCACGCAATGGCAGTGCTCCAGGTATTCCAAGCAAAGCTCCTCAGACAAATGGACGAGCAAGGCTTTTATCCGGAGACTTTCATCAAAGATCTACGGGCCGCTACTGACTCTTGGTGTAGGCCATCGGCAAGTCCGTGGGCAACCTCGCCTTTCTGGACCGGCATATATGGCTGACCCTCACGGAGATGATTGACAGAGAGAAAACATCTCTGTTGAATGCTCCAGTGTCTCCGCTTTGGTGGCACAGTGAGTACGTTTTCTGAGCATTACGTCGCGACTCAGCAGCAGTCAAAAGCTATAAGACACTTTATGCCCAAACGGAGAATAGCACAGATGGCTCACCCGCACTCTGTCTCAAGCCAGCAGCCGGCTAAAAGACCCATGCCCGCTAATTTAGCGCCTGCACCGGCCCCCGCCGGTGAGGCCACGCAAGCCATGGCCCAGACGGAAGCGGCCGTACCAGCGCCCACTTCGTGCTGAAGGGAGGAACTCCCCTGCGCAGCGGAAGCGCTCCTGGAGGGCGCAATGCTTTGAAGCAGAAAACGGAGCCCGTGGTTTCCTCCGGTGCTCTGAAGAAGGCTCGATTGAAGACACAGAACACTGTTGACCATCTCCCAACTGCTGTTCAACTGGAGAGGAATATTGCTGTTCACAATGTTTTGCAAAATTTTGTTTCTGTGTTCTATGCAACAAAAAATGCAATAAAGAATACAGTACTCATATTGGTCGCCATCCCATAAGACTGCGCCGCCATTTTTCCTCTCTGGGAAGTTATGTTGTGTAATGCGGCGTGATGGGATTCTGTTCCCCATATGCTTTAATGAACGCAGTGTCAAGTGTACTGAGTCGTATGGGAACGTCTAAGTTGCGTACATAAACTCGGTTCCCTGAGATGAAGGGAACGAGACATTGTGAACGCTAGCCGCACAACAAGATTCAGAGTTCTTGAGACATCATGCTAGTCTGTGGTTCAATACTCTACACAGATAATCTAAAATTATACTCATCCACTCTCAGTAAATGCGAGCATCTGTTTTCGATGCGAGAATGGAAAACATAGGTTTTCAGGGTGGTTTGGCTTTGGTTTGAGTTGTCAACCCTGACTCATCACGGCCCAAAAATTCAACCGGCTTGTCTTTGAACGTTGGGTGTTTGGTTTGAAAGTGTCTAATTAGTTTCACAAGTTTAATTTGCAAACACCTCAGAACATACAACTCACTGTGGACGTGATGCGTGTGCGTCCGTTTTTTAGGTAATGTTCGTCATACTTCCTTCGTTTGTCAAATCTTTTTTCACTTGAGTTTATTATGCCTAAAATACTATAGTGTTTCGTTATATGTGGACGAATCATTCTTGTTCATTTCCATTGTTTAGTTCGTGAAGAACTATTTTTAACAATTAAGATGAATTGTTAAATAACTCTGTCATTGCATATACACATTTGTCGCTCCTGCTGGCGTAAAGATAATACAGTGATTCTCATCCTCTCTGACTTCCTTGTCCAAGTCCACAGTATTCAAAGGTGCCCCCATTTAGTCTCATGAAGATATCTCCTCTGTTATGTCTGAGGTAATTACAAAGTTGCCTGTTTTTCAACTTTATTAAAAGGAAGTAGGAATGTTATTAGATCAAAATAATTTAAGAGATAGTCCACCCAAAAATGAAAATTCTCTCATCATTTACTCACCCTCATGCCATCCCAAATGTGTATGACTTTCTTTCTTCTGCTGAACAAAAACACAATTTTTTAGAAGAATATTTCAGCTCTGTAGTTCCAAACAATGCAAGTGAATTGTGATCAGAACTCTAAAAGCTCCAAAAAAGGAGATAAACGCAGCATAAAATTAATGTATAAGTCTCCAGTGGTTAAATCTATATCTTCAGAACAATATGATAATTGAGGTTTGGAAACAGATTCATATTTAAGAATGCAAATTGGCAAAAACAAAAGAAGAACGTGAACGTGGAGATTTATAGTAAAAAGGACTTAAATATTGATCTGTTTCTCACTCATACCAATCATATCACTTCTGAAGGACATATAGAGCTGAGATAGTCTTCTAAAAATCATTGTTTTTGTTTTACAGAAGAAAGAAAGTCATACACATCTGTGATGGCATGAGGGTGAGTAAATGATGAGAGAATTAAAATATTTTGATGAACTATTCCTTTTATTGTGATTTATTTTGTGATTTTGTGTTTTAAGATCTGCATGTTGCTCAGTAAAAACCGTTTTTGAAGGGAGTTTTTGAATTTAAATAAGAAATATGATGTCAGTTTACTTGTGTACATATTAATTTTTAGTGTTTTTTATTTATTTTAATTTTATTTTATTTAAATAGCAAGTGAGATTATTATGTTATATCTAATTAACTTATTTTAAATAATTGAAGTGATCTTGCGACACCTTGGAAATATTCTGTGGCCCCCTAGTGGGCCCTGATCCCTGGCTGAGAACCACTGGGCTAATATACAGAAATACACTGAATGAATTCATTTGGTGAGTGAATTCAAAGACTTGATTTAGTGTGATTAATCAAAATCCCCAGAATATTGTGCCCCCCTCAACAGGAGTGGAAACCCCAGCTATAACACATTTTATTTGTTTTTATGTAAATTATTTAGAATAGCATTTAAAGAAATGGCCACACGATTCTCCAAATATACATTTGATCAATTCCGTTTTATCCCACCAGTATTCAACCCTGATACACACATTTAAATCAAGGCAAGCACAGGCTGTGGCTTACAAAATCTCTCAGCGCATTCCCACAGTCATCACATTCAAAGTGCTGTACAAACACTGCCTCACAGAGAGGGGAAAAAAAGCACTTTGTTATTCTGACCTTAAAACATGCAAAGCGCACATCCTTTGGGGCTGTATATTGTATACATTCCATCTCTTCTAAAAATAGACCCAACCCAAAAGCTTTATGTCGAATTAAGGCAAAAAAATGTTTCATTTATACAGATGACTTGCTCCTGGACTGCTGAGGTATATTAAGGTACAACAATCATGGTTCACAGTCTAGGTTATTTCAAGCTGAAGTATTTTTAGTTCACTGACTTTTTTTCTTTTAACACTTTTGCATTGCCAGTGAAATATTTATAATGGTCCCAACCTCCGAGCTAAGACCTTGCAACCTTGCACATACAAAGAAAGTCGCAGTACATGAGAACGCTTCCAGCCCAGAGATCAAAGTCAATGAAGTGCAAGCTCTCTTTCAGCACAACAATGTCCACATCATTGGCATCAGAAGACCATAACTGGGTTGTTCTACATCCTGTGATGGAGAGTTGCAGGGACGCAGATATAACATTCTCAGACAGAAATAGCCATGGGGAGAGCTGTTATCCACAAAGTATTGGACAGGCGGAGGTAGTCCTCACTCTATGTGATTGTCTTCAAATCTGCCTGACACATTTCTACCTAAGGGATACAAAAATCTTTCCCAACCTGAAGCATTTATATGAGTATTATTTAATGATCATTGCAATTGTGTTAAAATTGTTTCCTTTTTATACTTCCTTTTAACAAACATCAAAATCACTTGTGTAACTAGACTGCTTTTAAACAAGCCTCATTCCCCAGCCGTTAAGAGCCTGAATAAAGTGATTGTTTCATAAAACACACCTGCTCAAGGGCTTTGAAGGCAAGATAAAGGGATTTCCCATAATGACACCATCTGAAATAAAAACACTGAGTGTTTCTTTCCAGCCTCTGGAGTACTGGAGTCACTATCCGTTCAAACATGACTTCTTTTGTGTTATGTTTCGACTGATATATGGATTACATTGTTGTAAACATGCCCTCCTCCATTTAAATTAATTTATTCTTCTAACATTTTGAGACAAACTGAGCTGTGTGGTCTCTTTAATTGATGTAAATTAACTATAAATGTGCATATGCATTGTTCAAGAGACCTGGAGAATATAGAAACCTATTGCTGAAATATTATCACTATATATCCTGTTCTTGTTTATTTATTAAGCTTAAAGGGCCTCAAAACATTTCATCATTCAAATTCATACAGCCTCTCATTTTGAGCAAACATGTTTCTTCAAAGCTTAGGAAGAGGAAAACACAAAGTCTGGAGTTTCTTTGCATGCTCTACTAAGCAGAGAGATGCCTGAGCCACTGGTCATGTTGGCAGGTGTGTGGAGCTCAGCACAGGCTTTAGTTGGCTTCTTTTGCTCCACATCAGAGCCTTTGTGCTCTTTGTCAATCATTTTCACACACATTTGAACAATTACAGTGGTTTATTCCACCCCAGATTCACCTCACATATTCTCAGTAAACATCGCAGACAAAATGTTTGTTCCTCTGAAGATGGAAGTCATATCTGTGTGTCAATAAATCAATGAGAGGTAGGACATTTGTTCACAGATGCAACCTTGAGGTATAAAAGCATTGTACAAGATTTACTTGCATGACATAAAATATACCCAGGAGTCGATCAGAAGTGGTACTACAGTATGTCTTTTCATTCATATTTCCTTAAGTGTCAGAAAAAGTAATTACTTGTGCAAGTGGACAAAAGGGCTTTTTTCACTACCATAGTTAATGTTTTAAAAACGTTAAAAATATTATTTTGCAGGGTTACAAAAAATGTATTTATGTAGTTGGATTTTTTGTTTTGTTATTTAATCTGCATTATAAATGTACTGCTGTCCAATTATTTTCTCAAAGAAAGTGCTACATCTAGTGGACATGGTAAAAACCAGAACTTGGCACCAATGGATAATATCAGCATTATGTAGCCCTCAAATGTAATGTGTTTTTATGACACCAGATAGACAAGATAGTCATATCTAACAATAAGATAAATAACATAAATCTGTAAATGGCAGCAGTTACCAAGATAGCAACAAAGAGTGGGCCTAATCTGGCTTACTTAGGTACTTCTGGTTCGGGTGGAATTGTAACACCTTTGTATGAAAAAAAAACATTTGGTTGAAGTCTGCTGTGAGTACCGGTCAACCAAAAGAAACAAAGCAAAGACAGGCATTTATTTGGCTAAACATTGACTTGAGTCTGGTCAACCAAAATTGGCTGAGATCTGGGCTGAGTCCGGTTTGCCCAATGAAGAAAAAGACAATGATGGGAGACAATGATGTTTGGAAGCCAGTTTCAAAGTTATTCAAATGATGGACAATGAAAAACAAGGCCAAATTGTTACTTTATCACTATTTAGACAGATTTTTTACTGACGTTATCAGCAGAGTTTGTTGGTTCCATGGCCTAAAATGGACTTCAAAACAGCTTTTTTTAGAAGCGTCTTTGTACTTTTATTGTAAAACTAAATATCAAACATGTTAGTAGTTGAAATACATCGGCTGCATGTATGTTAAAGAGTAATTGGGGTCAGTTGGAGGCTTTTTTTTTCTACCTTTTTTTAGCTGAACATTTCCTTTGAGATTGGATCAGTTCTTTAAAAGTCTGGAGTGCCACATTTGGATTAATAAAAACAATAAAAAAAGAATCAAGCCACCTTTGTGGACCTCCCTGGTCGTCATCACTAAAGATCAAAGCCTTACACTAAGTGGACTTGAACACTCAGAAATGCCTGGCATGGAGATCTTTCAAAAAAAGTACATTTTCAAAAGTCAATTTTGTGCCACAGAAAGATCTGTTATCATACTAATGTTGCAGCTTGTTTTAAAAACAAAGCAAGAGAAATGGACTGTGAAATAACTGTTAATTGTAACATAGAGGAACCAGAAACAGTTAGTTGGTGCCAGTCAATGCCACAGTTAAGCGAGCAAAAGAAAGGGAATCCAATCATGTAATGTTTTTTGAGTTCTTAGCATACGCCATTTCACACTGGAGAAGTTAGACTGGAAGGCTTAGGGCAATTATGAAAGGATCTGGTTGATGTAGAGCTCGGCATTCACAATCAGTTAAGGCACTGAGTCAAAATCTCAACAAAGGCAAGGATATTTTCAAAAGGGTGGACCAAACAGAGTCAACTTTTCTGTTCATCTGTTTCATGAGCATGCTAAGACATGGCCATTGTCAATGGAGGATAAGCACTTGTGTTCAATTCACTCTTGTGAAAGTTCTGTGAAAGTGCTAACATTTTTAAATAGCCCACTACATAATTAAAGTTGTGAAAAATATAATTAGACCAACAGAAAATTATGAATAATTTAATGGAAAGCCAGCCATACAACAAAGGCAACAAATCCATTATGAATGATACATAAAGGAGATTAAAGTCATTGTAGAAATGTGATAAGTCAACACATTCCCCTGTTGCAGCACACAGGGAGATTTACAAACTAAAATGCCTACATGGCTGACCGAGTGTTTTAGCGTGCCATGTAATGACACCATTTAATTAACTTTCCCGGGACCACCAGCATGAAGAAAGCTGCAAAGTTCAACCTCAACATTTCCACTGATTATAGGCACTTAAAAGCCACTTTTCAGCATCTCAATTTAAAAGGAATTAGCAATCATGAGGCTATAAGTATTGGCTGATCTGTTTCTGTAAAACAATCACACCCTTTTATATTGTTTTATATATTTAAAAAAATTACACTAATTTACATTAACAGAGGCAATGCAAAATAGTTGTAAAACATGTATTATGCTACATTTGTTTCAGATAAACATTTCAGTTTTGAATCAATATATAAATAAAAATATTGAAAGTATTTTGAAAGTATTTTTTTATAAATATATATATATAATAGCCAATTTATTTAGATTGTTTTTTCTTTTGTGGGAATCAAAAATAACACACACTAAATCACACTGAGCTCAACTGACTAGTTTAATACAAAATGTTGATCAGTATTTTATGCTAATATGATTTGAATGTTTTACAAATTGCTAATACATTTTTGTCTAACTGTAAAATCAGAAAACAAACTTCTAACCACTTATTCGTGGTTTCTTCCAATGTATTTCGCATTTACAAAATACAAACAAAATTATTCTTAAGCTTATATAAATTCATGCATTATTACCACCTTTTAACAATTAAGCAATGTCAGTATCTCATGCAGACAAATCAAGGGTACTTTCATGACAGAAGAATTAATGCTGATGCAATAGTTTAGATATGATCCTCTAGACTGACTCTACATAATATCTTTAGATATAGGACACACACTGTAGCCCATTGGGGTAGAGTATAGTCCAACAGGTGGAATGGGCAGCATATGTCTGTGGAAGGGAAAAGACTGTGCGCAGAATAGTGCTGCTGTGTGGGGTTGGTTACAGATTGGAAATGACAGAGCGAGGCCATGTAAAACAGGTTTGGTGGTAATTTTGAACCTCTCCAGCTCTGCCTCCTGAAGTCGTTTGGCCTTCGCTCTCCGGTTCTGGAACCAGATCTTCACTTGCGTCTCAGTCAGGCTGAGAGAGATGGAAAATTCAGCCCGTTCTGCAATAGACAGGTATTGCTTCTGTCTGAACTTTCGCTCAAGGGCCAAGAGCTGAGTGGTAGTAAAAGGTGTTCGAGGTTTACGGTTTGTCTTGTGTTTTCTGAGAGCACATGAAGAGGGACTCTGTGGTCCTGTAAAATATGGTCATAAATTAGTTCTTTAACTAAACATTCAGTAATAAACAACTAGGAAAAGTTACTTTAATTTGTTTTTACAAAGTCCACTGTGAATAAAAGGTAACCAAAATTGTTTTTTAATGTGGTAACATCTGAATTAACAGGTTTTATTCAAGTTACAAAATATGAATTTGACTGAATTAACATTTTAAGTGTCTGATGAGGGACAAAGCTCTTTAACTTCTCAGTTGAACTTTTTACAGTGTAGGAGAGACTGATTAAATACATACATGTGTACTTCCTGACACAGCAAAATACTCACTAGGTGCTAAATTAGGTTTATTCACCACATGATGGTTAATGGCTAACTTCAAAGCTTGTAATTAAATAATAAATAGGCTATGCGATTCTAAGATTTTTTTTTAATGCATTTAAAATGGCTTGATAAATGTAAAATACTTAAATAATAAGGAATAGGCTATATAAGGAGTAAATAAGGAATACGCATTAATTTGGAAACTTACTTGTTATTGTTGATGACCTGGGTTTATTGATTAAGGATGAAGAGTCTTTATTGACAGATAAACAATCTTTGGGGAAATCCATTGAATCTGGTGCTTCTGAATATCGGGCTATCACAGATCGATCATCCCGATTTATTATGCATGGCATCCGAATCGACTCGGGGGAAGTTGATTCACTTTTTGTTCGGTTCTTTGACATGAGAGCCTCAACGCTGAATGAGAGAATTGGCGCCCGGACTGAACGCTCCGTCGGAGATGACCGTGATCCATCATCATCGTCGTCCAAGGAGACTTCACCTTTATGATGAGCTGAAATCATTCCCGGTGAAAAAACAGCTATATTCCACATATAACATTAATGATACTGGAGACTGGGAGAAGAGTCATTTAACTGGATGGGTGCGCGCGCTTCGCTGCTAAACTTTTACAATGACTAATAATAGCTTGCCTAAAAGTTACAAGACCATCTACAGTTCGAACCAATCAGTTTTCAGACAGAGGCTGCGTCTCAAAACCAAGTGGGCTGCCTACTTTGACATTTTTTAGCCTCGTGCGTAAAGTGATTTATCAGGCAAGTGTAGAGTTTTTGGGCGCGTTCCGAGTCACCTGAGCTGGATATAATATTCAATGAATGAATCCCTCAAATGCTGTCTAGATAGGCAGCTCACTAGGTTTT